>NC_056729.1:502283665-502386165 GCF_019279795.1 Protopterus annectens | reverse complement strand
GTAAAGTTCAGTCAAATACAGCCATTTCGAAAAGTTTCTTGTGCTGGGTGTCGCCCATTAAAGAATGTTTCTTGCACTATACAGAGTTGTTTAGTGAAGTACAGCCATTTTGGGGAAATTTCAGTGCGTTGTATACTGTTTCTTCGCAAAGTGCAGTTACTTCAAAATGTTTCTTGCTCACAGCTTCTTCTGCCCAGTTTATTCGCATAGTCCAGTTATCTGAAATGTTTCTTACAGAGGTAAGAGATGATTTCAAGAGTATTACAGTGCCAGATAAACATTTCACAAAGTTGAGTTATACAGATGCTTGTTGTGCTATTGGGCATGGATAAGTACTGGCATAAATTTCTGGCATATGTATATGTACGTACGCTTGTGTGTGTGTGTGTGTGTGTGTGTGTGTATATGCATCCATGCATACTGGCAAAACTCTTCACGGAGATATATTAATATGGCAGATGGCTTTCAAAAACCACTATCACTTGTATTTGATCAGACTATAGAAGACAATTGGAGAATATTTGAGCAAGATATATTCATACAAGCAACTTATTCCGATAAAGATGCACACACCAGGGCATTCATTTTGCTAAACCGAGCAGGGTCAGAGGCCAATGAAAGGGAACGTTCATTTGTATATGCACCAGTAGTGTATGAAGGTGGAGGGGAAAACTGTCATATTATTGTACAGGCTGAATCAAGGGAAGACTCCAAGTGATTGAAGTGCAAATTCACAGAGATGTGTAACTCCCAGACCAATGTTACATTAGAGAGGCATTTGTTTTACACAAGAGATCAAAAGCAAGTAGAAACTTTTGCAGCTTATATTATTGACATTCGGAACAAAGCTAAAATGTGCAAGTTTGGTGATTTAAAAGATGACAAAGGACAGGCTTGTGTGTGGTATTAATAGTGCTGCTGTGGGAAAGATTTTGCTTCGTGTGAATGCTGCGGTGGTACGGTGGTAGCGTTGTTACCTCACAGCAAGAGGTTCTCCAGTTCGATTCTCAGTGTGGCTTGGGAGTGCCTTCTGTGTGGAGTCTGTATGTTCTCCCCGAGGATGGGTAGCGTTCGAAAGACATGCATGCGTAAATGGGCGTGCCTTCGTTGAAGGTTGGGTGTCGAGCTGGCACCTCGACGTTTTGTAAAAATCTACTGCCAATCATTGGTGGACCGGAGTTCCGCTGTGGCGACCCCTTACCGGGAAAAAGCAGAAAGACAAACAACAACAGTGTTTTAACGCTGAGCAAAGCTATTGAGATTTGTCAAATCCATGAGGTTACAGAAAGGCACATGAATATGCTTGCAAGTGATAACAGCATGGTTTCACCAGGCTCCAGAACAAATGTAAACAGCATGCAACATGTGGCTGGCAGAAACAGGCCTAAGCATGTGGCAGCTGTAGCCCCTGTGGGTGTGGCAAGAAAATCCCGCAATTTTCCAGCAAATTCTAAGATTATTTCAGTTAAAAGAGCATGCTCATTACAGTACAAGGGTGAATCAGCAAAACCCAAGTCAAGCTTTATTAACTGTCGCAACTGTGGTGCCAACCATGAGTCTAAAAGAGAAATGCTTTTAGCATTTGGTCAGCAATCCCATAAATGTAAGAAATGGAACCATTTTCAAAAATTCTGTAAATCAAGTAATCCTCATACTGTTATAAAGAAGGGTCATTCGAGGAAGCAAACTGATCAAGTAGAACTGCAACAGTTTGCTTTCTATGTAGATGGTGTGTCAGTAGTTGGTGAAATAATTGATGCAGTAGATTTATTGGCAAAGAATGAAGTATATTGTACTGTCTGGATCAACTGTAAATCTACTGAGCTCAAAGTAGACACTGGTCCAAAGTGTAATGTTATGTCTGCAGATACTTTTGCTAAGGTGAGAGATGGTGAACAACTAAATGTGACCAGTTGTGTGAAATTTGTTGCTTATGGAGGTGAAGAAATTCAAACCAAAGGCTCAGTTGTGCTTTCATGTTACATGGTCAAGAACCGTTATAGCTTATTATTTTACGTAGGCCAAAGACCTGTGCAGTAATTGTTGGGTCTCAGAGACAGTTGGAGAATGAATATGCCTTCTTTTACCAAAGAAGTTTATCAGATAAGCACATGTCCCAGTTCCAGCTTCACTAACACTGTTTTTCCAGAGTATGCTGTTTTCGATGTCAAGTTGGGCAAATGTCAAGTTGTGTATTCTATGAAGTTAGATCCAGAGATCTGTCCACTGGTCAGACCAGCAAGAAATGTTCCGATAGTTATGTAGCATAAAGTCAAAGCCCAGTTGGACAAAGTGGTGCAGCAAGGTGGAATTTGTACAGTTACAGAACCTAGCGAATGGGTGTATTCCATGGTAGCAGCTCACAAAAAAGGCTCAGACGAAATCAAAATATAATCAATCAAATATTTTACCCCTTTCCAGAATTTCTATGAGTTGCTCATTGAAAACATTAACAGGGTTATGTTCCAATTTAACAATCTTCCTCACCTCGTAGCAACTCATACACCATTTTGTTGTATTTCAACCTGGACATTAGGATCCAATTACCCCCTTTATCTGCTTGCTTGAACACATAATCATTTAACTTTCCTCTCAATACATTTAACATTACCCATTCATCTTTAGTAATGTTATAATGTTTATGACTTTTTTCAAATTTTTGGTAGTCATGCTCTATTCTTTTAAGTAACATTTATTTAGAAAGTGTTCTTTCCAGAAGTCCAGTTACGACAAACTGAGCAGATTTCTTCGTCCGCTGAAAGGAGGAGACACAGTGAGGATACAAACGGCAAAAGGTTTAGACCTGATTGGTCAAGTAACAAGTATATGTACAGAGCTGAGATCTTATTCTGTGAAATCCAAAGGTGTGGCATACAGGAGAAATTGTACACATCATCTTCCTGTAGCAGAACCGATATCACAGCATTGTTCCTGTGATGCAGACTAATTCTCAGAGCAATTCGGACAATGTCCCTGTTCCAGAACGTGTCTCGACTCCCACTACAGTTTCTGAGGGTGTTCCTGATGTCCCTAAGGTTGAACATTCAACAGAGGCAATCCCAGTTGTTTTTTCAGGTTATCCCTGTGCCACAATAGTAGATGACTTGCTAGTCGGAGGCAATGGTGAAGCAGAACATGACAGAAATCTTAAGAGTGTTCTAGACACAGCATGTGAAGTGAACTTGAAGCTCAACCCAATAAAGTGCAAATTCAGACTACCAGAAGTTACATATGTAGGTCATTTATTTACTAGCATTGGCTTGAGACCAGACCCACCCAAGCAAGCAGCCATTCTTGAGATGTCAGCGCCAAATCATGCACAAGCTCTACAACATTTTCTTGGTATGGTCAACTACTTACGGAAGTTTATACCACACTTCAGTGAGTTGACAGCACTTTTGAGAGAGCTAACATGTAAGAATGTTACATGGTCATGGTTAGAACATCACCAGAAAGCATTTGAAGACCTTAAGCAGAAAACTGCATTCCACCTACATTAAGATACTATAATGTCACCAGCAACTCTTTCTTGCGATGCTTCAAGATTTAGTCTAGGTGCAGCCATACTTCAAGAGGGTAGACCAATAGCCTATGGATCCAGAACACTTACCTAAACTGAAATCCAATATGCTCAAATTGAGAAAGAACTTTTGGCTACAGTGTTTGCATGTTCCAAGTTTCATGATTACATCTCTGGTAAAGACATTCAGATTGAAACTGATCATCAACCTCTGCTTACGATTTTAAAGAAGCCTATGCATTCTGCTCCAACAAGATTACAAAGATTGATGCTTAAATTGCAAAAGTACAACTTCAAAAATGGTCCACACAAAAGGCAAACTTCTTTATCTGGCTGACACCTTATTCAAATCACCCAGAAATATAGCGGAACAGCTTGATGCTGAGAATTTTGACTTCAATGTCATGGAAGTGTATAATTTTTCTATCACAAGACTTGATGAGCTAAGAGATCATAAAAAGGCTGATCCAGTTTTGCAAAAGCTCAATTACTAAATCAATGATGGATGGCCATCAAAGCAATCTAGTGTACCACCAGAGTTGCAACCCTATTTTCCTTACAGAGATGAGATGATGATGGAATATGGCATTATTTTCAAAGGTTCTAAGATTGCTGTTCCTGCTTCCTTTCAACACGAATACATTCAGATTTTTGCATTGTGGTTACCCAGGTTCTGAAGTTACGAAAAAAAGGACGAGAGGACTAGTATTTTAGACTTCTCTAGCAAAAGATAATGATAAAGTACTTTCTTCTTGTTTAGTATGCAATAGTACTAAACAGCTTTTGCAGAAAGAACCACTTCAGCTAAATAAAGTTCCTGAACTACCTTGGTCAACAGCAGCCACTGACATATCTGAGTGGAACAATCATCCTGACTAGACGAATGACAGGATGGACTCTCCTTCACATGGAAGGAGAGTCTGCTCCAGCACATGGGGATCTTCCGAGACACATATCTGTCTTGTCAACATGTCTTATTTATATCAGAAGAAAAATTTAACTCCTTGGATCTAGTGGTTCTGATGCTGTTCATATTGCAGATGTGCAAAAGGTCCATCAGAACTGGATCCGAGGACGCCTTGCATACTATAGTACTGGTAAACTCTTATTCGAACTGGTTTGAGATTGATCTACTACCCAACCTAACTTCCACTACTGTTACTCAGCCCATGGAAGTCCACAAAAGCTTATCTCTGACAATTGTACCCAATTTACCAGTCAGTTGTTTCAGATATTTGCAAGAGACTGGGACTTTGTACGTTAATACTAGTTCAGAATATCCACAGTCAAATGGTCTAGCAGAACATGCAGTACAGAGTGCAAAGCAATTACTTGAGAAGTCAAAGCGTGATAATACCGATGGCTTTTTGAAATTACTCAATCACAGAAACATACCCCATGACGATATACTTGTCTCACCTGCTGAAAGACTTCTGTAAACCAGAACAATATTGACTATTAGTTCCCAGTTTGTTGAGGCCTAGAGCTAAAAATAACAATGCAATCAAAGTGCAATTATTTAGAAAGTATTCTTTCCAGAAGTCCAGTTATGAGAAATCGAGCAGATTTCTTTGTCCGCTGAAAGGAGGAGAGACAGTGAGGCTACAAACAGCAAAAGGTTTTGACCGGATTGGTCAAGTAACAAGTATATGTGCAAAGCAAAGATCTTATTTTGTGAAATCCGAAGGTGTGGCATACAGGAGAAATTGTAGACATCATCTTCCCTGTAGCAGAACCAATATCACAGCATCGTTCCTGTGATACAGACTAAATCTCAGTGCAATTCAGACAATGTTCCTGTTCCAGAACATGTCTTGACTCCCACTACCATTTCTGAGGGTGTTCCTGATGTCCCTAAGATTGAACATTCAGCAGAGACAATCCCAGTTGTTAAACCTAATCCCAATTTCTATGTCACAATTTGGTCATATTTCCAGACCCAGTGTGAAACACACAGCAACCTGGACATAGTTGTATATACATATCTAGTTCTGTATAACTGCATGATGAAAATTATTTTGCATCAATTGCATGTTGGCCAGTGTCGTCAATATTGCATGACTCATTTCTCATAGAGGAAGGATGTAGAATAACATGCGTGTTGTACCTTTAAGAAGCATTTCTAAGACCTAAACATATAAATAGCAGTCACGTGCTAGCTTCAGTGCCATTTTGTGAGAACAGCCAAAGTGTGTGTGAACATCCATGTATGAGACAGCTAGTTTGTATACAAGTTAAAGTTATTTAGCTACATTTCTAATGTGTTTTGTACATAACAAAGCTGCCTGAATAGAACCCACAATGTTAGTCTACTTCATCCTGGCTAGACGAATGACAGAGCGGACTCTCCTTCACATGGAAGGGGAGTCTGCTCCAGCACATGGGGATCCTCTGAGACACATATCTGTCTTGTCAACATGTCTTATTTATATCACCAGCAAAATTTCACTCCTTGGATCTAGTGGTTCTGATGCTGTTAATATTGCAGATGTGCAAAAGGTCCATCAGAGCTGGATCTGAGGACGCCTTGTATACCAAGCATAGATCACCTCTCGGTAAACTGTATGAGACAGGGCTTTAAGACCATCCACACAGGACAATGTGTTTATACTGTGACTTCTCTGTGTAAGGAAGCTTTGTGGGCATTCCAAGTGTTGCATATATTTGGTCAGGTATATGCCAAAGGGAGCATTATAGTCAATAATAGGTCTGATAACGGCTGAATAAAGTGGCACTATGATTTTCTTGGACCTGGATGTCATGCCCTTATTTGTAAGTTGGGTAACATAGAATGATTTTCTTAATATCTTGGCCACATGTTGGTCAAAGGCCAGATTACTGTCTACATATGTTCAAACTGCTGGGTCAACTCTTAGGAGTGTCTTATTGATGGAGTAATTAGCCTGGGTGCAGTTTTCCCAGAAGACACTATAATGCATTTCTTGGCACTGAGTTTTAATCAGTTACTTTGGCACTTGTCATTTGTCCATGTTAGACCCTCTTGTAAGATGTTTGCATCATGGGGGGACTCTATGACGGCTCCTAATTTGTAGTCATCTGTGAACTTGGTCAGCCAAAGGCCCTTGACATTAGCCTTTAGCTCTGACTAAATGCCAATAGGATAGTTCCAAGCATGGAGCCCTGAGGCACCCTGCTGGTGACAGTTCTCTTACTGGAGGTGGTCTCACTAATCTTGACTTCCTGGGTCCTGTTTTTGAGCCAACTGGCAATCCCATGATATATGTAAGCTACACTGGGTCCAATATCTGAAGGTTATCTATGTCATTGTTGATCATTTTCATAACAATTTGTTCCATGGCTTTTCATATTACACTAGTCAGACTAATAGGTCTGTAGTTTTCAGGGTCGATTAATGGTCTACCCTTGTGAAGTAGGATAATCGCTGCAGTCCTCTATTCTTCTGGTAAAAAGCTTGTTTTGAGGATATAATTAAAAGTGACTCAAGTGGTCCTGCTAGGTCATGTTTCAAGCTATTTAGGAGGCATCCTGTGATACTGTCGAGGCCCACTGAAGCTGTGTTTTTAGCCTTAGCAAGCACCACCAGGACCTGCTGCCTGTTAACAGTTGTGGGGGTTATGCTAACAGGTATTTCATAGGGGATGCAGAGGGGAATGGGGAGGTGAAGCTGGAGGTAGATTTGTCAGCCAGCAAATTCGCTATGTCATTCTTCTCAGTAAAGGTGGCACTACTGACCACCAGTTCAGCACACTTATGTGCGCTGTATTTGAGTTTTTGGACACATCTGCAGAAGTGGGTTTGTGGACTATCTGGTCATGGGTAATGTGGGTTAATAAAGTCCAGGAATCAAATAATGGCAATATACGGTGGTCTAACCACGTAGTATGTCCAGTAAGTCAAAAGAATTCAGGCAAGGCACTTGCAGCGTCTCCAAAATTCAAAACACAGCTAACCAACGTTCAGTTGAAGAAAAAACACTCTTACAGCGTATCCAAAGTATAAAAGCGTATTTAATTCGTAAGAAAGTAAGCGCTTTCGCGTAGGATCACCTACGCTTCCTCAGACATAAAAACTATCTAAAACTCTCCCACTTTTGAACACAAACTGGCGGGAAAAGTACATCAATTAACTAGACAATCATTCAATCTGAGACATCTGCTGTTCAAAATTTAAAGAAGAAATAACAACTGCAGCAAAGACAGCCTACTGAATGTAAACAAAACATACTTAAACGTTATAACAAATATCAATCTGGCTACATAATTCCTACACATAATCATCATGCTAGTAAAGCATTTTCAATGGACATTAAAACCAAAGCATTCATGAATCAAAAAATCGCATCTTTCACGAACATTAAAATGTGTATGCTAACCATATAGAGAAGATCATCAACAATAGAAACGCCAATAACAATTCTATTTATATCTTGCATACATAATTGTTGACATAGCTGTAGACAAATGACTAACTGAACAACTCTTTTCATATAATAAAAAACCTTCTGAAGCGAAATCGCTAACTATATTATATCAAATAAGCATATTTTCAGCAGGAACGCTCATAATCACAAACAAAATATACAAAGCTGTCATGACGGTTGTTGAAATATAGCTAACAGTGTTAAAACTTACTGTTTCGTAACCCTGTGGTTAATGTGTACATTCCCAAGCATTTTATAAAATAAACTCCTCACTGAGGGATATACGTAAATATAAATAGAAACATACCATGGAGAGAGTTGGTGCAAAAAGAAACGTCAGTACACCTACTGGCGTGCAACATGTAATTCATCCCGTCTAAGCCACACACCCATGATGGTGGCGTTCCTCCAATCCCTACTTACATTAACATCAAAATTTAAACTACAGCAAAAAGTTCCAAGAATGCTCCTGCATATACCTGAAGTTGAATCGGACAGCTCTCAATAGCGAGCTGCAGCATTCTGGATAATAAACCATGCTCTCACTGCATCCGTCATGTTTAAAGAGTGTATATATATTAAAAGTTTATATATTAAAAGTTTATATGTTACGCCTGTATTAGCAGGCATGTGCACTATTGCCAGTAACAGGCAACTAAAACATTAACTTTATCAATGATTTAATTCCTGCTTCTAATAGGAACCATCGGATAAATATGACATACAATATCAGACACGCTAAATATTTACCACATGAATACCAGTCAATATGTAATACGTAACTCTGATAAATAAAACCGAACTCATGGCATAACCGAAATATCAAATACATAAGTACTTATAGATGACTGAGTGAGTAGACACTGAAACAAAGCATATTTATGAGCAAATCTCCACGTCACCATCGAGATCGACTATGATAAAATATCCAATATGGACTACCCATAATAGCATCTAAACAAATATATATATCGACAACATCAATGTAAACGCCATCATACAAAATTATAAACAAGAGCTATGCTGTCACAAGACCTCCACGTGCAGAACAACATATCCTTAGTAAACATAAAACAGGATAAGATATGTGGGCTTATATCAACTCTGTTGGAAACTATGTTGTAATGGACTCCTATCTATGTATATCATTAAAAGTCTCCAAAACACAATCAAGTTATGAGCAATAAAGGTACAACAATCACTCTAAAGCAAGGAACAATGTCAAAATTATCAATTCATGATATGCTGACACAACGCAACTGACTCTCAGAATTTACAAAGTGACCAAATCAAAGTCCACCATGCCATCTAAATATTAATAGAAATGTAAGACAATTGTGAAAGATGCTAAAAAATATATGAAAAAATGAAATAGCAACACACGACTCATCATGCGTGATGAAAAACCAACAAGGCATACAATCGGGTATATTTATAATATAGGCTTGATAGTATTGAAATTATTCAAGCCTGGATATAGATGTGCCCTCATTCTCAGGATCCAATTAAATTCGGCCTTAGCTAACTTGTTGGCTGAATCACCACCTCTGGGGCTTACCTCCACTATTTCTAACACCCGAAACTGGAAAGACCGATGCGTAGGGTACTCTATTGAATGCTTAGCTAGGGCGTTGTTTTCATTGCCCTTCTTCATATCATATAAATGATTATAAATCCTGTCACTAAGTCTCCTTTTAGTAAGGCCTATATAGAAGGCTGTGCAACTTAAACAGTGAGCAAGGTATATCACACTGGTAGTCTCACAGGTGGCATGAAATTTGGGCGAAAACCTAAAGCTCATGCAAGGATGTAAAAAATCCTGGACAGAAGTGATATACTGACATCTGTTGCAATTATTGCATGGGTATGTTCCCAGTTCCAAACTGTTGCTAATACCATTCGTCCCAGATAATGAATTGTTGCATAAAATCATCTTCAAATTGTTGCAGTTTCTAAACAGAAACCGTGGTCTATTGCCTATGATCTCCCTGGTGGCAACATCCAATGTTAACATATTCCAATTGCGTATGATTATCCCTTGAATAGATCTCACATCACTGGTGTATTTGACAATATACCTAAGTGTGTCAGATGTTTGTATTTTAACCATGTCCCTGTTCACATGATGTGGTGTACATGTGGCTACATTAGTGTCAGAACCCAGAACAGTATTCCTGATGTCCTTGACCATGCTCGACTTATACCCTCTGTCTCTAAATAATAACTCCATCAAATCAGCTTCCTTCTCCAATTCAAATGGATCTTTACATAGCCTTCTCAACCTGATGAATTGGCTTTTAACGCCGCCAAAGAAAACATGCCTAGGGTGCATGCTTTCATATCTGAGTATCGAGTTTCTCCAGACAGGTTTTCTATATAGGGTTGAAGTGACCTGTCCATTCTCATTGATGTTTAATGTCACATCTAGAAAGGGGATGGATGAAGTGGAGTATTTGTTCCATGGCTTTTCATATTACACTAGTCAGACTAATAAGTCTGTAGTTTTCAGGGTCGATTAATGGTCTACCCTTGTGAAGTAGGATAATCGCTGCAGTCCTCTATTCTTCTGGTAAAAAGCTTGTTTTGAGGATATAATTAAAAGTGACTCAAGTGGTCCTGCTAGGTCATGTTTCAAGCTATTTAGGAGGCATCCTGTGATACTGTCGAGGCCCACTGAAGCTGTGTTTTTAGCCTTAGCAAGCACCACCAGGACCTGCTGCCTGTTAACAGTTGTGGGGGTTATGCTAACAGGTATTTCATAGGGGATGCAGAGGGGAATGGGGAGGTGAAGCTGGAGGTAGATTTGTCAGCCAGCAAATTCGCTATGTCATTCTTCTCAGTAAAGGTGGCACTACTGACCACCAGTTCAGCACACTTATGTGCGCTGTATTTGAGTTTTTGGACACATCTGCAGAAGTAGGTTTGTGGACTATCTGGTCAGGGGTAATGTGGGTTAATAAAGTCCAGGAATCGTTATGCCTGCAAGTATGAGGCACTGTGTGTTTCCCAGTCTATAGAGTGGTAGTTAAAGTCTCCCAAGAACAGGTATTTGGTTTAATGGTAAGTGTCTCCAGTAGGTCTAGTTAGGAGCTATAGGATTCCAGGGACACAAAGGGTGACCTATGGCTTGCTAGGATATGGCATGGGAGTTTGTCTACGATGATTAACACATGGATAAATTCCAGGGTGTCAACCTGTTTAACCAATGTAAAGTTATGCTTGTTGTTCATACTGACTGAGACTCCAGCTTTTTCCTTGTATGTGCAGCCGATTTGTCTAAATGTGTGGAAGGCACTGAAGCCTTACACTGCAGGAGTACTTCCTGAGGATTAAAACCATGTCTTGGTAATGGCATATATGTCTATATTTTCCAGGGTGAGGAGAGCTTGTAGGGTGTGGGGTTTCTTGCTTCGGCTCACAGCACTGAGCAGTAATCCCTTTAGGTTTTTTGGGGTTTTATTTGTTATGTCAGTAGCTTTGTCAATTTGACATTGCCTAAAAAGGATCTCAGGGGATGAATAAAGTTTTAGCCAACATTCAGAAGCCTGGGGGAGACAGCTGCAGACCATCCTTTGCAAAGCAATGTGGTTTGTTAATTATGTCTTCCCTGTGGCAAATACTAAATCTCCCTGCAAAGACACCATATTGAAGTCAATACATTTTTGCTCATACTGTGGGCAGCATCATTAGTGAAGGCAGAATGCTGCTCAATGCAAGGCACATACGTACCTCAGACATATTCAAAGAGACCAACACTGTCCCTCTTCATATAGTCCAAGAAAGCACATCTCAGGTCATTAATGCCCACATGGATTAGGACAGACTCATACTGGTACCTGTGGTGTAGTGACTTCAGTACATACGTAGCTTGGTGGATACTGGCTCCAGATAAGCAACTAACTGTTATCTTCTCCTTGGTCAGTCCAGTGAGTGGGGCATGTGTGTGTCATACAATGGAGTTCCTATGACAAGAGTCCTAGGTAATGTGTTTGCTTGCCTTATGGTCTTTGCTCTTGGGGTTCCACTGTGAGTAGGCATACATGTGGTGCTTGGTGTATATTTTGGAGAAGGCTTTAGGAGATTGCTGAGGGTAGACATTGACATTTACAAGCTTAGGAGGTCTTTGAGGTTTGGGAAGATTGCTTTTTAGTGCCTCAACATAAGTTGGTCTGCACATGTAGTAGACACTATATTTGGTGGATGTAGTGTGTGTGTTCTTGACAACTTGGTAGTATGTGTGATTTTTATGTCCAATGAAATTGTGTATGTGCATCTCTTGCATACTGTGTTGGTTTCTCTGAGGATTAAATGGTTGCCTGTGAACATGAGACAATTGCTACACTGTCTTAGGATGCACATATCTACCAATCTGGCTACAGAGACATTGGAAATTGCATATCCATGTTGTTTGGACCTTTACTTGGGTGGGCTACTGTAGGTCATTTGGATGGGTTATACAGAGGTCCCCTTTGGTGGTCTCTGTGATTTCGCACTAGATTAGGTTAGATTGTGTTGAGCCTCGATAATAGTGTTTTTAATATGCAAACTAGCTGCTCTAAATTTGTCTCAGAGCAATGGCTGTTTTTTAGCCACACTAAGTTACAGGTTTCAGTTCTAAGAAAAGTTTTATAGATATAATTTACTTTCTGGGAACTTGTGGCTATACAGGGCACTGCTAACCTCTTGATGTAATAATACTAAGAGTGCTTGTGAGTGTAGTGCGACAACAAAACAACTTACACAAACAACTTTGACAAGGCAAGTTCAAGAACTAGGGATCATTAGAATGATTTAAAGACAAAATCAAAAAATAAAGCAAAAATGAAGTATTGGCATTCTAAAAGTTAACTGAAGTGCAAACCAATAAAATAATTTACTTATCTGCAAAGATAGAGCAGGATTAATTCAGAACCACTTCAGAGTGATGGTGAGGGGACAAAGCAGATGGAAACTCTGAGAAAATAAGCAAGACAATTTGTAGTAAGGGAGGTTTACTCAAGTGCAATACTGGTCTGCTGGGTAGGTACTTTGTATTATGGATAAATAGAAAACAATGGCTGGGAAACTACTTAAAACAGATTATACGCCAGATAATAGCAATGAAAGAGGGGACTGAGGGACTTTGGAAGTCAGACTGCCATAAAGGATGGAAGCCAGAGACACAGGCTTTAAAAACCACAACAAAGGATTGCAAGAGGGTGGGAGGGTTGGTGAGAAAATTCAAACTGTAGCTCTGAGTCATATGGTTAGGATTTTATAAATGTTTGGCTTACTGTCTTGGTGGGGGTGAAACAGACATAAAGAACAGGGGGAACACAAAGGCAATGTAAATAGAAAGGCACTGGAGTGCAACTTTAAGCAGGTATATACTGCTATAAAAAGTAATGAAGCTTAAATCCTGGAGTAGAATTCACAATACTGCCACTACTGCAATTCTACCACAGATTAAGGCAGCATACCACTGAAATGCAACTTTAAGCAGGTATATACAGCTATAAAAAGTACTGGAGTACAAATTCTGGAGCAAAATTCACAGTACAGACTATGACACCAGACTATGCAGAAATTTACCAATAACGCTGTAATAAATGACTGTCTTTTGGACAGAGACTCAAGCATAACCTGCTAAGCAAATCCTAGCAAATATTATTTCTAAAGACACTCCATGATGGACCAGAGCTGGAGACATCTGACTTATGAATGAATGCCTGACAAGTACCGGGTAAAACAGTAACAGTAATACTCTTTCACAGACCGTAAAACCTGTCGCCAAACCACATGATACCAACCACCACAGTGGCAGCAATGTGACTAATAGAAGCTTATGTAGTGTCCCTACATGTACATTAGGACCTATCAGCAAAGAAACTCTATTCCTTGAACCAATGTGAGAGTAATAAACAGCTTAACAGCAGTAAGTAACTAGAAAACTATGCCTCATATAAGGTCAGCTACAGGGTCAGCAATATAAAACCCCTGGAATGAAGTGGGATCCAGCAAGCTAGTATAGAAAAAAGTAGAGGGAATTATTTCCTAAAAGCCCAACAACCTAAGATACTCTATAAAAAACATGATGAGAGGGGACTTACAAACTCTGTTACCAGAGAACAAAATTCAATCCACATTACACCAGTAGTTAGAGTGATAGTAAACAATTGACCAACAGAAGTTATACAGTGTCTCCCACAGCGAGGAAAATATCAAGATATAACTCAGTTCACAGAATTGGTCAAAGAAAGATAAACAGCCTAAAGGTAGTGTATTGTTGAGATAAAAGACCATCTCATGTAAAGTGCAATACAAGGTTAGCAAGAGAAGACCTCAAGAGTAAAAGCATACCTAGTAAAGAAGTACATAAACAACCAGAGGAAACTGGGTCATAAACAGTCCAACAACCTAACAGGGAAAAACACAGTTAACTGTAAAGTAAACCATTAGAAAAGTGGCAGAATTACTTAAAAGCAAATAGGAATCTGGCAACCAGAGAGAAAAAAAAAGACATTATGTAAAATGCATGCCAGCTGTGTGACCTCAGAGTCAGCCTGGGATCCTGGGTAGACAAAGGTACAAGGCCAATGACAGAACACATCCACAGCAGAGGGGACTCTTGTCAGCTGGCAGTGGATGACTAAAAGGCGTTAAGTAATCTGAAACCCAACAGCCTACAGAAAGCAGATCTGCAGATGACAACTAGCCAAAACTTTAATTCCAGGAAAAAGAGGAAAGTAAGGAAAGTACAACTAAACCTAACCAATTTCTAAGAAGGTTCCTGATGACAAAAAAAAAACTCTACACTGAAAGGAGCCAATCCATTAAACAAAGGAGGAACTAAAAGATTAAAGCCGAAAGTAGGAGCTGCTGAAGTATGTAAAATTTAAAATACTAACCATTGCAAACAGTCTCAACACTTGACCTGGCTGAAATCTGGTCTTTTGTGAAGAGAAACCCCAATAAATACCTGCATAACAATAACAGCACTTTGACTAGGTTAACACAATGTTTACAAATGTATTGCAATGTTTTAGATGCACCTTTACTATTCGTTCATAGTAAAAAGTAGCTACATAGATCATTCATTCATAAGAGATGCTGTTATATTATGATTCTGTTTGCAGTAAATTTAATATGTGATTTAGTATTAAATGGTATTCCTCACACAGCTTTTCAAGTTTTCAAAGTAAACATTTGGTAACAAAAACATACAGGGCATGTCATAATTTTATATTATACTGTTCAATTATGTTATTGTTCAGTAAATATTAAACTAAGAATTCAGAGTGGCTGAATCACATGTAAGGACTTGAAAGTAGTGCAAACAGCTCATACATAACACAAGGACAGTTCTTTGATAGTATTTACTAGAAATAAAACATACTTTTACAGCTTCAGTCCTTGCTTCTCATAATTTAAAAAAAACTTTCTTATCTTCTGAAAATAGAGAACTGTACGAACCATTCTTTCATTATGAAAGCTTTTATTAAAGAAAATAGGCACTGTAAAAATTGCAGTTTGCATAAAAAAAACTTTACAAACAGCCTAAGATGAAGACTTTCTAAATGCTGTTGCTCAGAAGCTACATGTTCCATGTCCTAGTGATCCATTCCTGTTGTTTTCTTTCCTAGCTCTTACAAGAAAAGGGTAAGAGAATAAGACTTTGGACATTTATTTTATTTTTTAAATTCTAATATTGCATTGCCTAAAGTGTCAAAATTCGGTTTAATTAAAATACCAGCTATAATTACATAGCAGCATGATACTCTGTGAACTGATAAAAATATGAGTAGATTTCCAAGTTATTTCTAATAAATCTGCACTGGCAGGATTCCTTAATATTAATGAAAAACAGATGTCAGCACCTGTATCTTGTAGTCAAGAAGTAATAACTCAAGATATATGGTAAAATTAACATGCCTTAAGTTCATTTATGATTAATTCACCTAAGAATAAGGTAAGTGATGTTTTCCGTTGCAAAGAAAAAGCAAAAATGCTGGTTATGACTCAGTAACAAACAAACACGAGCACAAGTCAAAAAAAAAAAAAAAAAACAACAAAGTGTTGCTTTTTGAGCACTTCAAGTCCCAAAATTTCATACAGTGCTTCACTAGAATAATCATCACAATACAACACCCCTCTGGTAAAACAATGTTTTTACATCCTAAAGTCATGTGAGTAGAACCATTTCCTTAAAGACACAGTCCACAAATATTTATAATAAATAAATAGTGATGTAAAAATTGCAATAAAAATAAAAACAAATAGTAAAAATTGTACATATGAAACACTCAAATTACTCAGCATACAAAACTATATTTTTGCAGATCTCATTTTTAGTTCACTTGAAATGGAAATATAATCATCAACACCAAAATGCTCAGCTGCAAATCAGTCTTGGGGATATGTCCAGCCAAAACAGCAACAGTAGTCTGGGCACTGAGTTTGGGGAAGAAAATATTTGACCCAAAAACTGAGGTGAAAGCCTATGAATGGATCATTGTCAAAGATCTTAATACTGACTGAAAAATGAAGGGGCTCACTTATGGAAGGCCCTGGAACCAAAGCCAAGCAGGTTGACAAAGAATGTTCCAGGCCCAACAGTCATAAGACTACAACTGATGCTGAAGCCAGAATCAGGTTGAAGAGAGTCTAAAGGCTCCAGTTGCACTCAAATCAAAGAAGGATAAGAGTCTCTCAAAGAAAAATGTGATAATCACGCATGCACAGTCAAAAACAGTATAATCTGGATTTTCAAATGACCAAGGCAAAATGAAATTATTTAGGAACTTTGTTTATTTGAAAAAAACTGGTAGGGTTCAGGGAATAAACAAAGTTAAGGTATCTTCTGACATCAAATCCACAACTAAACTGCTGAGAAGGGAAAAACAGCATACTAGCCCTATTCAACTCTAGACAAAGAACAAAAAAGCCAAATTAAGTCAAGTACAGATAAATATCACACCCACAACCATATCAAGGTAAAGGAATATTCCTAAAAGGAAAAACTGTTAGGAAAAAAAAAAACCTTGGTCTCCTCTGTAGTGACACAGCAATAGAAGACCAGACTAAGGGAAAACTAAAACTAGCTGTAAAGAGGTTGATGCACAGCATAAAATATGACCACAGTTGACAACAAAGCTAGAACTAGGATAGTGAGACAGGCAAGGCAATACACAAGTTCAAAGCAACTCTGAATCAAAACAATGAGTCCAACGCTAGAAACATACAGACAAGCTATGAGATAAACAAATACAACAGACTATCCTATGACAAAATACAGTGAAGCCCAAGAACAAAGTACAGTTGCTCAAGTCCTACTTACCTGAAACAGTAGATGTTCAAATTTCACAGTGCCTCAGTGTAATATAGGTTCTCTGCCTGCATAAACACCTACACTGGCAGATTTCCAGAGTTCAGAATCCCCTCCTCTAACTCTCTCTCTGACAGGTGACTGGCTAAGCCCCTCCTGTCAGGTGAAGTCTAACTCCAGTCACACAAAGTCAGTTATTCAGACTTTTATTTCTAAATAGGATGACTCAAGAAGGACCTGAAGCAAGAAAGTACAGTTGTGTACCTACCATAAATGTAGATGTTCGAGTGTATTCACTGTTGCAGCCATTACTCTTGGGTTATCCTGCTGGCAGGCTACCCTCAGTCGGCCAGAATTCCAAAGTCTAGGTCCGGCATCAGTTGCTGTCGCCTCTTCCCTGACGTCAGTGCGCCAGGGGTATAAATGATGCAGCCGATGCCATTTTCTTCAGTTTTTCTTGCCCCTGATGTCAGGTGACCCCAAATTGGTAGGCTGAAAAATATGCCAATAAAAAATGCATGCACAAAAATAACATTTCCTTCATCTACAAGCAAATACATCAAATAGGCTGTATAAGATAGAGAAATGCAGATAAGTCCCAGCAAAGAAAAGGGGGATGGTCGGTGGGTAACCTGGAATGCAACAGTGAATACACTCGAACATTTACATTTATGGTAGGTACACAACTGTACTATGTTCATCGTGTTTCACTGTTGCAGTCATTACTCTTGGGTTGAATCCCAAAGCTGAGGATGGGTGGCTGGGCTAAATAGGATTAGGAGAGGCTATGAGGCCCTGCAGAACTGCAGTGGCAAAGCCTGCTCTGGACTTAGAGTAAAGAGGTAAGTGGTGGTGCTTTGTGAAGGTGTGCACTGAACTCCAAGTTGCAGCCTCCAAGATATCTTTGGTTGGTACTCCTCTGAGGAAGGTTGCTGAAGTGGCTGCTTCTCTGGTGGAATGAGGCCTAATGCCCTTAGGCACTGGTTTTCCATGTTGAAAGTAGCAGAAACGGATGCAATGGCCTTTCCATTTAGAAATAGTCTAGCCTATCCTTGTGATCCTGCAGCATATGACACTAAAAGTTGCTCAGTCTTTCTGAAAGCTTTAGTTCTGTCCAAGTAGAAGCATAACTGCCTGTGATGTCCAAAGAATGCAGAATTTTCTCACCTTTGTTCTGTGGATTTGGATAAAAGGTAGGCAAGTGAATGGTTTGGTTGAGGGCCACACTGGGCACCACCTTAGGCATAAATGTAGGGTTTGTCCTCAGAGAAACCCTGTCTGGATGAAAAATGATGAAAGGTTCCACAGCCATGAGTGTTTGTAACTCCGAGACTCACCTTGCAGAGGTTACTGCTAGGAGCAGAGCTGTTTTCCAGGATAAGAATTTTATATCTGCTGTTGATGCTGGCTCGAAAGGAGGCAGTGTGAGTTTTTCCAAAACATAATTGAGGTCCCAGGCCGGAATTGGTGCTCTCCTTGGAGGCCAAATCTTTTTGGCCCCTCTGAGGTACTGCCTTATTAAAGGATGAGAAAAGATAGGTGGTTCCGTATTGTAATGGGCTGAAATGGCAGAGGCATGAATCTTAATTGATGAGAAAGAAAGGCCTTTGGTCAGCATCTCAGTTAGGTATTGTAAAATCTGAGGAATATTTGTTACACACTGTCAATGCCTTGTTCCTGGTTCCAAGCAAAGAATCTCTTCCATTTTTCTGCATAAGATTTTCTGGTACTGGGCCTCCTGGCCTCCAAGATAACATCCATAACAGCTTTTGAAAGAGGAGTGTTCTGAATGGCTAAATTATCCGCCATGCTGCCAGATTTAAGGTCCTGAGTTGGCTGTGCAGGATCTGATTGTTTTGTTGGGTCAGCAAGTGAGAAGTTTGAGGCAATAGCCATGCTGGACCTTGAGACAAGGTCTTTAAGATTGGTTACCAGTGCTGGTGTGGCCAGTCTGGTGCAATCAGTATCATTTTTGGCTTCTCTCGTCTGACCTTTAGGAGTACCCTGGGAAGGAGAGGCAGTGGAAGAAAAGCATATACTGTTAGATTTTTCCAGCTGAAGGATAGGGCGTCCACTTTCCATGCTTGCTTGTGATAAATCCTTGTGCAAAATATCTGCAATTGGCAGTAGTGAGAGGAGGCAAATAGATCTATGTCTGGGCATCCCCATTTCCTTATCATCATGATGAAGACTTGTGGATCCAGTTTCCATTCGTAGGGATCCATGAGGTTTCTGCTTAGTTCGTCTGCCAGAGTATTTTTTTCCTGGCAGGAATTGTGCTTGCAGGTGAACTTGAAAGGCCAATGCTGTGTCCCATAAGGTCATTGCTTGTCTGCAGAGGGGGTAGGAATGTGTACCTCCCTGCTTGTTTATGTACCACATGACCATAGTGTTGTCTGTCTTTATCAGTAACTGTCCTGGGTGAAGCAGGTCCTTGAAAGCTGTCAGGGCATTTTGAACAGCTAGCATCTCTTTTTCATTGATGTGAAGATGCATCTGGTTTGCAGGCCATGTGCCCTGAATACATTTTCCTGCCATATGGGCCCCCCAGGCATAATCTGATGCATCCGTTGTCAGTGTTTGTCTGGCTGTGGGTAAACCAAATGGCAGACCCTTATTGTGGTGACAGGCTTCTGCCCACCATCGAAACTCCAGTTGCAGGCAGGGAATGAGTGCAATTACTGTCTCCAGGCTGTGGCAATGCTGAGTCCAAATACTTTTTACCATTGTAGTTTCCTCATATGCAGTCTGGCATATGGAATTAGTCGAATGCAGGATGCTATGAAACCCAAGGCCTGCAGGATTTACCTTGCAGATAAGTGGGTTTTTGTTGCCAATTTCTTGAAGTAAGTAGTCAGTTGCTTTTGTTTGACTGGCGTGAGATAAGCCATCTGGGCAGTTGTATTTAAGCTTGCACCCAGGAATATTATCTCTTGAGAGGGCACTAGTTTTGATTTCTTTTCGTTTACAGTGTAACTCTAGGCAAATTATTAATCTTTTTACAAATGCCAGACGCTTCAGAAGAATGTCTTTGTTCTCTGCTTGAATTAGGCAGTCGTCCAAGTAGGGATATATCTGAATTCCTTTTTGTTTGCAAAACGCAATTACTGGTGCCAGGCATTTTGTGAAGACCCTGGGGGCAGTAGATAAGCAAAAGGGCAGTGCAGAGAATTGGTAATGCATTGAGCCAGCTATGAATATGAGGTATCTTCTGCAAGATTGTCTGATGGGACATGCAGGTATGCCTCTTTTAGTTCCAAAGTTACGAGCCAAGCCTTCTTGCCCAGCATGGGCAGTAGCTGATGCAGAGTCAACATCTTGAATTTTGGAACTTCCAGGAAAGTATTTAGTATAGACAGGTCCAGTATTGGTCTCCAGGTTTTGTCCTTTCTGGGTACTAGCAAAAGTCTGGAGTAAAATCCTTGTCCCTGCTCTTGTTGTGGTACTTGCTGAATGGCCCTCATGTCCATGAGGGCTGTAATTTGTTTTTGTGCCTCTGCCCATTGATTGTGTGGCAGGTCTGGCATACCTTTTGACCTTGGTAGAGTGTGAAAATGGAACCTGTAGTCTTGGGACACTATGTTCAGGACCCATTTGTCTTGGGTAACCATTTGCCAATTTGATGAGAAAAGTGCTAGTTTTCCCCCTAAGTGGGCTATCAAAAGAAAAGTGCTTGGATCTGGTAGAGGAAAGTCATTGGGATTGTTTCCTGTAAGGCTGTGATTTGTCTTCTCCGTATTTGGAGGTAGGAGCACCCCATTTGTTTAGGCCTGTCTTGGGGCTGAGATCTGCCTCTGGGGCACCTGTATCTGCCTCTTTGTTGTCTGTCTGACACTGGAAAGGACCAATTTTTAGAAGGCCAGTTCCTGCTAAACCTGGGTGGCTGTACCTGTAAGAAATCCTTGACTGTCTGCATGGATTTTGCTTTATCCTCCATTTTTTTCAACATCTCTTCTGCTTTAGTACCAAACAAAGTATCATGCTGTAATGGTGCATCTAATAATTTTGCTTTAACATGATCAGGCAGATTCTGTTCTTTTAACCAAGCATGTCTTCTAATACCAGAACCTGTAACAGCGGCCCTGCAAGAGGCCTCCAGTGAATCATAACCAAATTGCAAAGTATGCTTTCCCACTTGTTCAGCTGCATGCAATAAATCCTAAATTCCTTGTTCTCTGAACATTCAGTATTTGTCAACAATTTTTGTTTAAGCAGTGACATTAAATATTGCGGATATTTAAGCATATGAAACTGACAATTTAAAGCCCTTACAGCCAGAGTAGCAGAAGTGTAGACTTTTTTCCCCCCATCTGTCTAGAGTCCTAGAAACCCTATCAGAGGGGTTAGGGTTTTTTGCAGTGGAAGCTTTAACCCTTTTGGGACCCTGAGATATAGTTTCTGGGTCAGCAGCAGGGTTTTTATATAGGAATTTATGAGAATCTAGGACCCTGTAGTATCTGTCTGGCTTAGCAGGTGCAGGTGGTAAAGAGTCAGGGGGACAGGCCGGACTCTGAAAATACATCATCTACAATGTCTAGAACAGGTGGAATAGCAAGGGGTCTGTGCTGAGGAAGTAGCAGAAAGTCTCTGAGCCTTTTCTTAGATTCAGAATAATCTTGGCTCTCACAGTGGAAATGCTCCCTCATGGTATGCAGGGTTTCTCCAAAAGAATAATCCTCGGGAGGAGAGGCTGAAGGAATGGATTCTTCAGCACCAGAATCCTCATAGGGAAGCATGGAGTAATCCTGTTCAGAAGAGGAATCAGAGGAGATAGAAACCTGATCAGAAGAATCATACTCTGTCTCTTGCCTAGGCCTCTTATCAGGAGGGGGATGGGAGCCCCTGATCAAAGTAATTAGGTCTTCGGCCATTTTGAGCATCTGATTTTTAGGCATGGAAGTCTGAGTATGAGAATGCTGTACTTGTTTCTTTGTCTTTAGAGCTGCTTTAGTCTTTGAAGCTGAAGATGGCTTAATATATAGTTGTGTAGGTCTGAAGACACCCTCAGAAGCCGATGCCTGCTCAGCGGCTCCGGACCCATCTGAGGGAATGATTTCCGAGTGTCCAATACCTTGAGTATCCAGAGGCACAGTCGGCTCCACATGGGAGTCGGAAGCGGGCACCAGGGGCTGCGAAAGCGCCTCACTGAGAACCGGCGACTGGCCTAGCAGAGGCCTCATCGTCGGTTTTGGACCTCGGATGCCTATCCTTTTCCTTGTCGTTGCATTTTTTGTAAACTCCGGTTGTTGGCTGGTCCGACGGCATTATATAATTAAATCTTCAGCCAAAGTAATGAAATCCAAAATCGAACTGACGCTTAATGCGTTGGTTAAATCTAGCACAAAACTGATTTTTGCTGCTTTCTTTTTTGTTAAGCCCACCATAGTAAATTGATTCCAGGCAGCCAGGGCATGTTCCAATAGAGCCTTGTCTATTTCAGTGGCATATTGGATAGGAGTAGACTCTAGAAGCATTCTTGTGGCAGCAACTTTGTCCTCTGCTCATACCTTTACAAAGCTTTGCAAACTGGATTCTTTCTCAGGTTCCAGAGCAGGCTTTGCAAAGCCATTCTTCATGGTCTCCTGGATCTTTATCCATCCTCTTTCCAGCTAGGTAAAGTTTGGAAAACTATCCATGTGCCACTGAGACAGTGTGAATGGTGAATGCACTTCAGTTGAGCAAGTCCTATTTATCTGTAACAGTATATGTCTGAATTTTGCACTGCCTCAGTGGCAGCACCCACCCACCACCCCCCTTATTTTGTACATAGTCTGATGACAGTGTTGGTAGGCATTGGTTATTTGTGTTCGTGTTTTATGGCTGCCGATTTGGTTTGTTTCAGGCAGATGTTCACTGTGTTTCACTGTTGCAGTCACTACTCTTGGGTTATCCTGCGGGCAGGCTACCCTCAGTTGGCCAGAATTCCAAAGTCTAGGTCCGGTGTCAATTGCTGTCGCCTCTTCCCTGACGTCAGTCCGCCAGGTGTATAAAAGATGCAGCCAACGCCATTTTCTTCAGTTTTTCTTGACCCAGATGTCAGGTTCCCCCAAATTGGTAGGCTAAAAATTATGCCAATAAGTATGCATGCACAAAAATAAACATTTCCTTCATCTACAAGCAAATACACCACATAGGTTGTACAGGATAAAGAAGTACAGATAAGTCCCAGCAAAGAAAAAGGGGGATGGTGGGTGGGTAACCTGGACTGCAACAGTGAATACACTCTAACATCTACATTTATGGTAGGTGCACAACTGTATTATGTTCATCGTGTTTCACTATTGCAGTCATTACTTTTGGGTTGAATCCCAAAGCTGAGGATGGGTGGCTGGGCTAAATAGAATTAGGAGAGGCTATGAGGAACTGCAGTGGCAAAGCCTGCTCTGGATTTAGAGTAAAGAGGTAAGTGGTAGTGCTTCGTAAAGGTGTGCACTGAACTCCAAGTTGCAGCCTCTAAGATGTCTTTGGTTGGTACTCCTCTGAGGAAGGCTGCTGAAGTGGCTGCTGCTCTGGTAGAATTAGGCCTAATGCCCTTGGGCACTGATTTGCCATGCTGAGAATAGCAGAAAAGTACAGTTTTGTACCTACCATAAATGTAGATGCTCGAGTGTTCACCCTACTGCAGCCATCACACTTGGGTTATCCTGTCGTCAGGCGGTCCCGCAGTCGGCCTGAGTTCCAAAGTCTTGGTCCGGTGTCGGTTGCTGTCACTCCTTCCCTAACGTCAGTATGCCAGGGGTATATAAGAGGCATCCAACACCATTTTCTTCAGTTTTTCTTGCCCCAGATGTCAGGTGACCCCCCAATAGGAGGTCACTACATAATACCAATAATAAACAAAACATACCTCCAGCTATAAGCAAATACACCCCAAAGGTTATATCAGACATAAAGGCATAGAAAGGTTTCAGTTAGATCAGAGGGGATGCAGGGAGGGTAACCTGGACTGCAGCACGGTGAACACTCGAACATCTACATTTTATGGTAGGTACAAAACTGTACTATGTTCATTATTTACCCTGCTGCAGTCATCACACTTGGGTTGAATCCCAAAGCTAAGAAGGGGAGGTGGAATCAAACAGGGTTAGAAGAGGGTAGTAGAAACTGCAGTGGCGAAGCCAGCTCCAGTCTTAGAGTATAGTGGTAAGTGATAGTGTTTGTTGAAGGTGTGTACTGAACTCCAAGTTGCAGCTTCCAGAATATCCTTGGTTGGCACCCCTCTGAGGAAGGCTGTAGATGTAGCTGCTGCCCTGGTGGAGTGGGGTCTTATGCTAGCAGGAACTGGTTTTCCATGATTGGTGTAGCAAAAACGTATGCAATGTCCTATCCATTTTGAAATGGTCTGTTTTGAGATGGCCTTTCCTTGTGATGCTGTTGCATAGGATACAAAATGCTGGTCAGATTTTCTGAAAGCCTTAGTTTTATCCAAGTAGTAACGTAGTTGCCTGTGAATGTCCAATGAGTGCAGGAGTCTTTCTCCTTTGTTTTGTGTATTTGGGAAAAAAGTGAGTAAACGGATGGTTTGATTTAGAACCACACTGGATACCACCTTTGGCATAAAGGAGGGGTTAGTTCATAGAGAGACTCTGACTTGATGGAAAATGAGGAAAGGCTCCACTGCCATTAGTGCCTGTAGCTCTGAGACTCTTCTGGCTGAAGTAATTGCTAGCAGCAGGGCAGTTTTCCATGATATAAACTTTAAATCATCTGAGAAAGCTGTCTCAAAAGGTGCTAGCGTAAGCTTTTCCAGAACAAAGTTGAGGTCCCAAGTTGCCGTTGGTGCTCTCCTGGGAGGCCTTATGTTTTTGGCCCCTCTGAGGTACTGCCTTAGAAGTGGCTGTGAAAATAAAGGAGGATCCGTGCTGTAGTGAGCTGAAATAGCTGAGGCGTGGATTTTAATAGATGAAAAGGAAAGTCCTTTGTGTAACACCTCAGTTAGATACTGTAGAATCTGAGGTACGTCCGGCTCAAGGGGATTTTGACCTTTAGCTTGGTTCCAGGCGCAAAATCTTTTCCATTTGTCTGAATAGGCTTTCCTGGTGCTGGGCCTCCTGGCCTCCAGAATGACATCCATAACGGCTTGTGATAGAGGAGCTGGCTGGTTGTTTAGGTGATTTGCCATGCAGCCAAATTTAAGGTCTTGAGCTGGCTGTGTAGAATCTGATTGTCTTGCTGTATGAGCAGATGAGGAATTTGTGGTAAAGTCCATGGTGGGCCGTGGGCCATGTTTCTTAGTAGTGGGTACCAGTGCTGGCGTGGCCAGTCTGGGGCAATGAGTATCATTTGTGGTCTCTCCATTCTGACTTTCAGCAGCACCTTTGTTAGAAGGGGCAGTGGAGGGAAGGCATACACTGTCAACATTTTCCAACTGAATGAGAGTGAGTCCACTTTCCAAGCTTGATGGTGGAATGTCCTTGTGCAAATTTTTGTTAGCTGATTGTTTCTGGGGTTGACAAACAGGTCTACGTCTGGGCGTCCCCATTTTTGAGTTATCATTGCAAATACTTGTGGATCCAGTTTCCACTCGTGGGGATCCATGATGTTCCTGCTTAGGTCATCTGCCAATGTGTTTTTTCTTCCTGGCAGGAATTGTGCTTGTAATTGAACTTGGTAAGTCAGTGCTCTGTTCCACAAGGTCATTGCTTGTCTGCATAGAGGGTAGGAGTGTGTACCCCCTTGCTTGTTTATGTACCACATTACTGTGGTATTGTCTGTCCTTATTATAAGTTGTCCTGGATGTAAGAGGTCCTTGAAGGCTGTCAGAGCATTTTGTACAGCTAGCATTTCTTTTTGATTGATGTGCAGATATCTTTGATCTGTGCCCCCCAGGCATAGTCCGATGCATCTGTTGTCATACGTTTGCCTGGCTGGGGGTAAGGCGAAAGGCTGACCCTTGTTGAGGTGACATGCCTGTGACCACCATAGAAACTCGTGTTGAAGGCAGGGAATGAGAGGTATTATTGTTTCCAAGCTGTGGCTGTGTTGAGTCCATACGCTTTTCAGGTACCATTGTAATTTCCTCATATGCAGTTTTGCAAATGGTATTAGTAATATGCAAGATGCCATGAATCCCAAGGCCTGCAGAATTTTTCTTGCAGGGAGTTGGGTCTTTGTTGCCATTATGTTGAAGTATTGAGTTAGTTGTAGTTGCTTGTCTGGCGTGAGATAAGGCACCTGGGCCGTTGTATTCAAGCTGGCACCCAGGAATGTCATGTTCTGTGAGGGCACTAGTTTTGATTTCTTTTCATTTACTGTGTACCCTAGGCAACTTAGAAGGTGTTTGACAAACGCCAGATGTTGTAAGAGAATGTCCTTGCTTTCTGCTTGGATGAGGCAGTCGTCCAGGTATGGGTATATTTGAATTCCTCTTCGTCTGCTGTATGCAATTACTGGTGCCAGGCATTTTGTGAAGACCCTGGGTGCAGTAGATAAGCCAAAGGGCAGTGCAGAGAATTGGTAATGGGTTGAACCTGCAATGAAACAGAGGTATCTTCTGCAATTCTGTCTGATAGGGACATGCAGGTATGCCTCCTTGAGGTCCAACGTTACTAGCCAAGCCTTCTTGCCCAACATGGGAAGAAGCTGCTGTAGTGTTAGCATCTTGAATTTGGGTACTTGCAAGTAGGTAATTAGAATTGAAAGGTCCAGAATGGGTCTCCATGCATTGTCCTTTCTGGGGACTAGAAAGAGCCTTGAATAAAATCCTTGGCCTTGCTCCTGTGTAGGTACCAGTTGAATGGCTCTCATGTCCATGAGAGCTGCAATTTGTTTTTGTGCCTCTGCCGATTGATTTTGTGGCAGGTTTGACATTCCTTTTATCCTTGGCAAGGTGTGGAAATGGAATCTGTATCCTTGTGAGATAATGTCTAGGACCCATTTGTCCTTTGTGATGATGCGCCAATTGTCTGCAAAAAGTGCTAATTTTCCTCCCAAGGGAGCTGCCAAGAGAGTTTTGCTTGGCAGTTTGAGGGTTAGGTCATTGTGTTTGTCTTCTAGTAGTTTGGGGCCTGTCTTCTCCTCCCGTCTGTGTTGCAGTGCCCCATTGGCGAGGTTTGTAAGGGATTTGTGCTTGACCTCTGCCCCTAGGACGTCTGTATTTACCCCTCTGTGGTCTGTCAGAAGCTGGAAAGGACCAATTTTTTGTTGGCCAATTTCTGCTGAAACGATGGGGTTGTACCTGTAAGAAATCTTTGACCGTCTGCATAGACTTTGCCTTATCCTCCATTTTCTTTAAAACCTCTTCTGCTTTGACACCAAATAAGACATCCTGCTGTAAAGGTGCATCTAGTAATTTTGCTTTTACATGATCAGGCAGTTTGTTCCTTTAACCAAGCATGCCTACTTGTGACAGACCCAGTAACAGCTGCTCTACAGGAAGCTTCCAAGGAATCAAATCCACATTGTAAAGTATGTTTGCCCACCTATTCAGCTGCATGCAACAGATCCTGCATTTCTTTGAATTCAGACCGTTGAGAGTGTGCGCTCATCTTTTGTTTTAATTGAGACATTAAGAATTGCTGATATTTCAGCATGTGAAATTGACAATTTAGTGCTCTCATAGCTAGAGTAGCTGAGGTGTAAACCTTCTTCCCCCACTTATCTAGTGCTCTGGAGTCCCTTTCAGAGGGCACAGGATTTTTAGCCATAGAAGCCTTAGCCCCTTTGGGACCCTGGGAAATTGTTTCTCGGTCAGTAACAGGGCTTTTGTAAAGGAATTTGTGTGAGTCAGGCACTCTAAAATATGTCTGGTTTGGCTGGAGCAGGTGGCAGAGAATCTGGATTTAGACTAGATTCTAAGTAAACATCATCCACAATGTCTAAAACTGGACGGATAGCAAGTGGTCTGTGCTGGGGAAGTAAAAGAAACTCTCGGAGCCTTTTCTTTGAGTCGGAGTAGTCCTGACCTTCCCAGTGGAAATGTTCCCTCATGGTATGTAAGGTTTCCCCAAAGGAATAGTCTTCAGGGGGAGATGCTGAGGGAATGGAATCTTCAGCATCAGAATCTTCATAAGGGGGGAAGGAGTAATCCTGTTCCTCAGAGGAGTCTGAAGAAATAGAAACTTGATCAGAGGAGGCATAATCCTCCTCTTGTCTTGGCCTTTTGTCTGGGGGGGTGGTTGGGAACCCCTGATCAGAGTAATCAAATCTTCAGCCATCTTAAGCATCTGTTTCTTAGGCATGGGGCCTTGAACTGGAGACTGATGTACAGTCTTTTTAGGTTTTAAAGGAGTCTTAAAATTGGCATAAGATTTTATGGTGAGGGTAGTTGGTCTAAAGACACCTTCAGAAACCGAAGGTGTTTCCACAGCACCGGCTTCTCCTTCTGCAATGTTGTCGGTAGGGCCTAAAGAAAATGGCTGCGTCGGCCTAGTACTCTCTTGCTTGAGATTCCAAAGCGGTCTGGGGTTCCAATTCAGCGGTAGTCAGGGGCTGCGTAGGCGCCTCACTGAAAACCGGAGACCGGCCCAGCAGAGGCCTCGGAGTCTGGCTTGGATCTAAGCTGCCTATCTTTATATTTGCGTTTTTTTATGCACGCCGGTAATCGGTTGCTCCGACGACATAGTATAATTAAATTTCCTACCGAAGTAGTGTCGAGCAAAATCAAAGCATCGCTTTATAGTTCGCTTATTGAACCTAGCACAAAACTGACAACCAGTGACGTCGTGGTCTGGGCCTAGGCAAGGTATACAATAAGAATGAAAATCCTTATGAGGTATTTGCTTCCCACAAGAAATGCAATTGTTAACTTTTTCTGACATCGGACTGAGGCAAGAAAAGGTTCCCCAACGGGGTACTTGGCTTTGAAGACTTCGGACTGAAATTCGATTTGAAAATCTGTGATGTGTAGATGCATTTGTTTTGCAGACCATTTGCCCTGTATGCACTGTCCTGCCATGTGTGCTCCCCAGGCGTAGTCTGAAGAATCTGTTGTCATAGTTTGGTTTGCTGGAGGTAAGACAAAAGGAAGACCCTTGTTTATTTGACATGCTTGAACCCACCATAGGAACTCTTTTTGAAGGCGGGGAATGAGAGGTATACTTGTTTCGAGGCTGTGCCTGTGTTGAGTCCATACACTTTTCAGGTACCATTGTAATTTCCTCATATGCAGCTTTGCATGTGGAATTAGTTGAATGCAGGATGCCATGAACCCCAATGCCTGCAGGATTTTTCTTGCAGTGAGCTGGGTAAAAGTTGCCATTTTTTGAAGTATTGAGTCAGTTGTTTTTGATTGTCTGGCGTGAGATAAGCCATCTGGGCCATTGTATTTAAGCTGGCACCCAGGAATATTATGTCTTGTGAGGGTATTAGCTTTGACTTCTTTTTGTTTACTGTGTACCCTAGGCAACTTAGCAGCTTTGTTACAAATGCCAGATGCTGTAATAGAATGGCCTTGCTGTCCGCTTGGATCAGGCAGTCGTCCAGATATGGATAAATTTGTATTCCTCGTTGTCTGCAGTATGCAATTACTGATGCCAGGCATTTCATAAATACTCTGGGCGCAGCAGATAAGCCAAAGGGCAATGCAGAGAATTGATAATGCATTGTACCTTCCAAAAATCTGAGGTATCTTCTGCAATCTTCTCTGATAGGGACATGCAGATATGCCTCTGAGGTCCAACGTTACCAGCCAAGACTCCTTGCCCAGCATGGGAAGAAGCTGCTGTAGTGTGAGCATTTTGAATTTGGGTACCTCCAGGTATGTGTTTAGAATTGAGAGGTCTAAAATGGGTCTCCAGGCTTTGTCCTTTCTTGGTACTAGAAATAGTCTTGAGGAAAAAACCTTGACCTTGCTCCTTTGTAGGTACCTTTTGAATTGCTTTCATATCCATGAGAGCTGAAATTTGCGTTTGTGCCTCTGCCCATTGGTTTGGAGACAGATTTGGCATGCCTCTCATCCGTGGTAGTGTGAAAATGAAATCTGTAGCCTTGGGTAATAATATCCAGAACCCATTTGTTCATTGTTATGATGCACCAATTTTGTGGAAATAGAGCCAGTTTTCCTCCCAAAGCTGCTGCCAGGGCAATTTTGCTTGGCAGGCGAAGAGGGAAGTCATTGTGTTTGTTTCCTGAAGGGTTGAGATCTTTCATCTCCACCTCTGAGTTGTTGTATACCATTGTCTAGGCCTGAAAGAACCTTGTGGCTGGCCTCTGCCCCTTGGGCGTCTGTACCTACCCCTTTGGGGTCTGTCTGATGCAGGAAAGGACCAGTTTTTTGATGGCCAGTTTCTGCTGAAACGAGGAGGTTGTACCTGTAAAAAATCTTTAACTGTCTGCATAGATTTTGCCTTTTCTTCCATTTTCTTTAAAACTTCCTCTGCTTTGACACCAAATAACACATCTTTCTGCAATGGAGCATCCAATAACTTTGCTTTGACATGTTCTGGTAAGGTTTGCTCTTTTAGCCAAGCATGTCTACGTATTACAGATCCTGTGACAGCTGCTCTACACAAGGCTTCCAATGAATCAAACCCACACTGTAAGGTATGCTTTCCCACCTGTTCTGCTTCATGCAGCAAATCCTGCATCTCTTTGAAATCAGGCTGATCTGTCCGAGGAATCATTTTCTGCTTTAACTGTGTAATCAAATACTGCTGGTATTTTAGCATGTGGAATTGGCAGTTTAAGGCCCTCATGGCCAAAGTGGCAGACGTATACACTTTCTTCCCCCATCTTTCTAATGCTCTGGAATCTCTTTCAGAAGGTAGTGGATTCTTAGCAGTAGAGGCCTTAACCCCTTTGGGACCCTGGGAAATGGTTTTGGGGTCTGCAACAGGGCTTTTATATAGAAACATATGAGAATCAGGAACTTGGTAGTATCTGTCTGGTTTAGCTGGTGCAGGAGGTAAGGAATCTGGGTTTAGACTAGATTTGGTGTAAACATCATCCAAAATGTCTAAAACTGGAGGAATTGCAAGGGGTCTATGCTGTGGGAGAAGAAGAAACTCACGGAGTCTTTTCTTAGAGTCAGAGTAATCTTGACCTTCCCAGTGGAAGTGTTCCCTCATGGTGTGTAAAGTTTCCGCAAAAGAGTAGTCTTCAGGGGAGGAGACAGAGGGAATGGACTCTTCAGCATCTGAGCCTTCATAAGGAGGGAAGGAATAATCCTGGTCCTCAGAGTTAGCTGAGGAAATGGATGCTTGGTCAGAGGAAGGATAATCTTCCTCCAGTCTAGGCCTTTTGTCAGGAGGGGGTTGTGAACCCCTGATAAGGGTAATTAAATCCTCAGCCATCTTAAGCATCTGTTTTTTAGGCATGGGAGTCTGTGGACCCGGTTTCCTAACTTTTAAGGGGGATTTAAGTTTAGCATAAGACTTAATAGAGATAGTTGTCAGTTTGAAGACACCTTCAGAAACCGAAAGCCTGTCCAAAATCTCCGGATCACCGTCAGGGTTGGCGTCCGAGGGGTGAGATGGAACCAGCTCCTGAGGCCCAGCTGATTCGGTCTGGGAGGCCATCAGAATTTCTAATTCAGCGGTAGTCAGGGGCTGCGTAGGCGCCTCGCTGAAAACCGGAGAACCGGCGGCAGGCCTTGCTGAGGCCTCAGTATCTGGTCTTGGCCTTGGTTGCCTGTCCTTATCCTTGCATTTTTTTAATCATTGCTGATGTCTGTTGCTCCGAAAACATGCTATAGTTAAATTTTCTGCCAAAATAATGTCGGGCGAAATCTGCCCGACGCTTGATTGTACGTTTGTTGAACCTAGCACAAAACCGACAACCAGAGACGTCGTGGTCTGGGCCTAGGCAAGGATTACAATAAGAATTAAAATCCTTATGAGGTATTTGCTTCCCACAAGAAATGCAATTATTAACTTTGTCTGACATCGGTCTGAGGCAAGAAAAGTTTCCCCAACAGGGTACTTAGCTTTAGAGAAGACTTCGGGCTGAAATTCGATTTGAAAATCTCAGGAGCACTGACGTCAGGGAAGAAGCGACGACAACCGACGCCGGACCAAGACTTTGGGATTCGGCCGACTGCAGGACCGCCTGACGGCAGGATAACCCTAGTGTGATGACTGCAGCAGTATAACACGATGAACGTCCCAAGGCCTGCAGGATTTTTCTTGCAGATAACTGGGTCTTGGTTGCCAATTTTTTGAAGTAAGAAGTCAGTTGCTTTTGTTTGTCTGGCGTGAGATAAGCCATCTGGGTAGTTGTATTTAAGCTTGCACCTAGGAATATTATCTCTTGAGAGGGTACTAGTTTTGATTTATTTTTATTTACTGTGTACCCTAGGCAAATTAGTAATCTTTTTACAAACACCAGATGCTTTAGAAGAATGTCTTTGTTCACTGCTTGAATAAGGCAGTCGTCCAAATAGGGATATATTTGAATTCTTCTTTGCTGCAAAATGCAATTACTGGTGCCAGGCATTTTGTGAAGACCCTGGGCGCAGTAGATAAGCCAAAGGGCAGTGCAGAGAATTGGCAGTGCATTGAGCCAGCTATGAATCTGAGGTATCTTCTGCAAGATTGTCTGATTGGGACATGCAGGTATGCCTCTTTTAGGTCCAAAGTTACGAGCCAAGCCTTCTTGCCCAGCATGGGCAGCAGCTGCTGTAGAGTCAACATCTTGAATTTTGGAACCTCCAGTAACGTGTTTAGTATAGACAGGTCCAGTATTGGTCTCCAGGTTTTGTCCTTTCTGGGCACTAAGAAAAGTCTGGAGTAGAATCCTTGCCCCTGCTCTTGTTGTGGTACTTGTTGAATGGCCCTCATGTCCATGAGGGTTGTAATTTTCTTTTGTGCCTCTGTCCATTGATTGTGTGGTAGGTCTGGCATATCTTTTGTCCTTGGTAGGGTGTGAAAATGGAACCTGTAGCCTTGGGACATTATGCTCAGGACCCATTTGTCTTGGGTAACCATTTGCCAATTTGATGAAAAAAGTGCTAGTTTTCCCCCTAAGGGGGCTGCCAAAAGAAAAGTGCTTGGATCTAGCAGAGGAAAGTCATTGGGACTGTTTCCTGTAAGGTTGTGATTTGTCTTCTCCGCTTTTGGAGGTAGGAGCTCCTCACTGTTTAGGCCTGTATGAGCCTTGGGGCTGAGATCTGCCTCTGGGACGTCTGTATCTGCCTCTTTGTGGTCGGTCTGACACTGGAAAGGACCAATTTTTAGAAGGCTAGTTCCTGCTAAATCTGGGTGGCTGTACCTGTAAGAAATCCTTAACTGTCTGCATGGATTTCGCTTTATCCTCCATTTTCTTCAACACCACTTCTGCTTTAGCACCAAACAAAGTATCATGCTGTAATGGGGCATCTAATAATTTTGCTTTAACATGATCAGGCAGATTCTGTTCCTTTAACCAAGCATGCCTTCTAATAAAAGAACCTGTAACAGCGGCCCTGCAAGAGGCCTCCAGTGAATCATAAGCGCATTGCAAAGTATACTTTCCCACTTGTTCTGCTGCATGCAATAAATCCTGCATTTCTTTGTTCTCTGAACATTCAGTATTTGTCAACATTTTCTGTTTAAGCAGTGACATTAAGTACTGCTGATATTTAAGCATATGAAACTGACAATTTAAAGCCCTTACAGCCAAGGTAGCAGAAGTGTAAACTTTTTTCCCCCATCTGTCCAGTGCCCTAGAATCCCTATCAGTTTTTTGTAGTGGAAGCTTTGACCCCTTTGGGACCCTGAGATATAGTTTCTGGGTCTGCAGCGGGGTTTTTACATAGGAATTTATGAGAATCCAGGACCCTGTAGTATTTGTCTGGCTTAGCAGGTGCAGGAGGTAAAGAGTCAGGGGACAGGCCGGACTCTGAAAATACATCATCTACAATGTCTAGAACAGGTGGAATAGCAAGGGGCCTGTGCTGAGGAAGTAGCAGAAAGTCTCTGAGCCTTTTCTTAGATTCAGAATAATCTTGGCTCTCCCAGTGGAAATGCTCCCTCATGGTATGCAGGGTTTCCCCAGAAGAATAATCCTCAGGAGGAGAGGCTGAAGGAATTGATTCTTCAGCATCAGAGTCCTAATAGGGAGGCATAGAATAATCCTGTTCAGAAGAGGAATCAGAGGGAATAGAAACCTGGTCAGAAGAATCATATTCTGTCTCTTGCCTAGGCCTCTTATCAGAAGGTGGATGGAACCCCTGATCAAAGTAATTAGGTCTTCGGTCATTTTAAGCATCTGTTTTTTAGGCATGGAAGTCCGAGTAGGAGAATGCTGTACTTGTTTCTTTGTCTTTAGAATTGCTTTAGTCTTTGTCTTTGAAGCTGAAGATGGTTTAACATATAACTGTGTAGGTCTGAGGACACCCTCAGAAGCCAATGCCTGCTCAGCGGCTCCAGACCCATCTGAGGGAATGATTTCCGAGTGTCCAATACCCTGAGTATCCAGAGGCCCAGTCAGCTCCAAGTGGGAGTTGGAAGCGGCCTGTGGCTCTGAGGTAGCGGGCGCCAGGGGCTGCGAAAGCGCCTCACTGAGAACCGGCGAACTGGCGGCTGGCCTAGCAGAGGCCTCGTCATTGGTTTTGGACCTCGGATGCCTATCCTTTTCCTTGTCCTTGCTTTTTTTGTAAACTCCAGTCGTCGGCTGTTCCAACGGCATTATATAATTAAATCTTCGGCCAAAGTAATGAAATGCAAAATCGAACCGACGCTTAATAGTGCGTTGGTTAAATCTAGCACAAAACCAACAGCTAGCAATGTTGTGATTAGGGCCTAGGCAAGGAATACAGTTAAGAGTGAAAATCCTTATGAGGTATTTGCTTCCCACAAGAAATACAATTGTTAACTTTTTCTGACATCAGTCTGGAGCAAGAAAAAAAGTTTCCCAACGGGGTACTTTGCTTTAATGAAGACTTCGGTTCTGAAATTCGGATTTGAAAATCTCAGGAGTTGGCCGACTGGCACTTGCGAACTGCTTTTGCTTCAGGCACCGCGCAGCAAGAAAGACTGAACAAAATGGCGTCGGCTGCATCTTTTATACCCCTGGCGCACTGACGTCGGGGAAGAGGGGACAGCAACCGATGCCGGACCTAGACTTTGGAATTCAGGCCGACTGCGGGTAGCCTGCCAGCAGGATAACCCAAGAGTAATGATTGCAACAGTGAAACATGATGAACATATCTTTTTATTTGGTTTGGAAGCATTATCTTCCTGCCATTTCCTCTTGGTACCCTGGCTCTTGTCAGGCTTTGATTTTTGTTTGTTCTGCCCTTTGAAGTTGCTTTATTAGGGGAGAACCTGAGCGTTGCTCTCCTACTTTGGACACAATAGAAGAGTTTTTGTGGGTTCTGTTCAAGCAGCTTTATTTTATACAAACACATCACTATAGAGGTTTACTGACTAACTTAAGTAACTTATATACAAACTAAACTGCGATCAGGCATGATCTCACCGTGGCTGCTCTTACAAAAATGGCACTAGGGATTGCACATTTATGGAATTTACACATGCATGTACAGCCTTGACATGCTTCTTAAAGATACAGCACACCTCTCTTGCATTCCGATCTACATCCTCCCTCTTTAAGAACTAGATCATATAATACTATGAGTCTATTTAGCATTCAGAAATCACAGGGTAATTCTTAGTCATGCCTTAGACAATAAGATACAATCAAGTCCACGTTGCTGCGTATTTCACACTAGACTTTGATACTCGCCCATATCATGTGACATAAAATTGAGAGTTACATTTAGCAACTGGAACTCTTTCTGCAAAATGTTTGACCTGTGGAATGTCTGTAATATTTCCTGAATGGAATCTGAATTTTTAACACATTCTGGTACGGACATAGTGTCTGATTCACACTTAAATTTGAAGTCTGCATCACAGAAACAATGTTGTGATAGCGATGGTGATGATGATTCTGGTATAGAAAAAAGATGTTTATGGTTCCTCCTATATTCCACACCCTCAGAGTTTACCAGGTAAGATCTTGGATTGGAACAGATGCCTGTAATCTGTCCAACTCAATCAAAACCTTTTGTTGTCTGGATTCATACCATCTCTCCTTCCTTTAACGGACAAAGTAATCTGTTTGACCCGTTGTAACTAGATTTCTGGATATTACACTTCTTAATCAACTGAGAGACTGCAGTGGTGGTGCTGCGGTAGCGTTGTCGCCTCGGTTAGACGTTGCCCGTTCGATTCTCAGAGCGTCTTCTGTGTCGCGACATGTGTGAATGGGCGTTCCTTCGTTAAAGGTTGTGCGTTAGGCCTGGCAAGCCAGCATGTAAAAATCTACTGCCAATCATTAGCGGACCAGAGTTCCGCTGTGGCGACCCCTAACCGGGAAAAGCCGAAAGACACAAACACTTCTTAATCAATTGAGCCTTGATGGTTTTAATTGTTCTTTGGTTTAGGCTTCAATAAACTGGAAGTAATAGATAGTGTTGAAAATAATGTTTGAACAGGTGAGCCAAGAAAATCATCACAGGGTATGTTTCTGAGATTAAGTAAATTCAAGAAAATAAGAAGTTATGTACTCACCATAACGTTCCATCTGAGTAGGTAACTTCATTTGTCTGCAACCTTTGGGTCTTGGATCCGAGCCGGCAACTTATACATAGCTTTAAGATCCAAACTTTTAGCTCCTCCCCTTACCCATAATCCCCTGCCAACACTGACTGACCTCAGATCAAGTTTGCCCTATAAGCAGCTAAAGCTACATACATCCCCGAAGGACATACAGAGACTAATTTCTGCAGGCCAGGGGGAAGGGGGGGGGGCATCCTTCCGCCCAAGATTCAGGTAGCTGGGGACTCTGTCCCAAAGGTTGCTGACAAATGAAGTTACCTACTCAGATGGAACGTTATGGCGAGTACATAACATCTTAATCTGAAGTAGGTACTTCATTTGTCAGCAACCTTTGGGACAGAGTCCCCAGCTACCTGAATCTTGGGCAGAAGGATGTTCCGGAGTACTGTGGAGCCAAAGGATGCTCTCCCTCTGGAGATAATGTCCAGCTTATAATGGTTGATAAAGGTATGAGATGAGGCCCAAGTGGCCGCAGAACAAATATCATCTAAAGAGACTCTAGACCTAAAGGCAGCAGAGGTAGATATAGAGGGAGTAGAATGCGCCCAGACTCCTTGAGGTGTGGGGCTCCCAGAACTTTCATAGGCCAAAAGAATACACTGTGAGATCCATCGTGACAAAGTGGTCTTAGAGACAGATTTACCTAGGTTAAATTTGGTAAAGGAGATGAACAACTGGTCGGATTGTCTATGACCAGCAGTCCTATGAATGTAGAAGCGCAGCTGTCTATGCACATCTAACAAATGAAGCTTGTATTCTCCTTTATTCTGATACTTAGGGAAGAAGACTGGCAGGTTAATGGACTGATTGATATTAGCCTCTGAAGCCACCTTAGGGAGAAAGGAGGGATTGGTCCTGAGGTACACTCTATCCTGGTGAAAGACCAAGTACAGGGGTTTTACACAAAGGGCCTGAAGCTCGGAAACTCTTTTCACTGAAGTAACCGCGACCAGGAACGCCATTTTCCAGGAGAGGTACTTAAGATCGACCGAAGCAGCAGGTTCAAAAGGGGGAGCTGTCAAGGCCTGTAGAACTAAAGATAAATCCCAAGGGGGTACAACTTCCTTGACAGGAGGTCTGAGCAGGAAAGTACCCTTGAGGAAGGTTTTGCACAACTTTGCTGTAATCAAAGGGCCTGACTCATGCCCCACATGGTAATGAGAAATAGCTGCTAGTTGAACCTTGACCGTAGAGCAGCTAGCCCCCTGATGAAACAGGCTTGTAAGGAACTCTAGCACAGACGGCAATGGGGCTGTGAAGGGGTCTACGTTATGATGTCCCGCCCAGATGGACAAGCGCTTCCACTTACTACGACAGACTTTCCTAGTGGAGGGTTTATGTGCTGCTACCAGGATGGCTTTAACTGGGGAAGAGATACCGGGAGTCCTGACTAGGAGTGGAACTGGAGCAACCAAGCTGTCAGCTTGAGGTTGTCCAGGTTCGGGATAGGGAGACCTAGGGGGTGAGATATTAGATCCGGAAGGGGATCCAGAATCCAGGGAGGATTTACCAGATGAGACCACAGGTAAGGGAACCACGTTTGACGAGGCCAGAATGGGGCAATGAGGATCATTCTGCTCCCCAACCGAATGGCTTTCTGTACGAGTTTCAGCATCAGGGGTAGAGGAGGGTAGGCATAAAGTAGACCGGGGGGCCAAGCATGCACCAGAGCATCTCTCGGGGATTCCCCAAAGGGGGGAATTAGAGCGAAGAAGCTGTTGCATTTCGTATTTGAGGGAGAGGCGAAGAGATCGCAACAGGGTTGCCCCCATATGGCAAAAATCCGCTTCGCTACCTGGGGATTGAGAGACCACTCGTACGGGGAAAGGATGGTGCGGCTGAGTCTGTCAGCCAGAATGTTGGACCGTCCCGGAATGTGCGTTGCAACAAGAAAGCGGTTGGTAGAGATCGCCCATTCCCACACTCTCATGGCCTCTTGACAGAGAGGATAGGACCTGGGTCCCCCCTGTTTGTTGATGTACCAGACCACTGACATGTTGTCCATCTGTATAGCAATAGTTCCTACAGGAAGAAGGTTCTGCAGTGCTTGCAACGCCAATAGCACCGCCCTCATCACCAGGACATTGATATGCAAAGAGGTCTCTGTGTCGTTCCATGTGCCTTGGACCGTCTTGCCTGAGCAATGCCCCCCACCCGAGGCGAGAGGAATCCATGGTCACAGTGGTCAGGGGAGGGGGCGTGGAGAAGGGACGTCCCGTATGGAGGTCCGGAGACTGAAGCCACCATAAGAGAGCCCTCCTGCACTCCCTGCTGATGGAAATAGGGTGGTTTAGGGAGTAATATTGAAAGGACCATTGGACTTGAAGGGTCCATTGCAGAACCCTCATATTCAGGTGAGCCAATGGCAAGAGAGTGATTGCCGCCGCCATGGAGCCTAGAGCCCTCAGGACCAATTCCACCGGTGGAGCTTTTGACTGGAGGATGGCCCTCACATGAACCCTCAGGTTTTGAAGTCGTTCCGTCGTCAGGAATGCTAGAAGGTTTCTTGTATCCAATTTGGCTCCTATAAACTCTATCACCCGAGTCGGAGCAAGAGAGGATTTGTCCATATTGATTGTAATGCCCTGCTGGGGAGCAAGCCGGAGGAAGTAGTCCCTGGCTGAGCAGAGTAGATGCCTTGTCGGGGCGGGTCAGGAGCCAGTCATCCAGGTACGGAAAGACCTGCATTCCCTGGAGTCTCAGGTGGGCCGCTATCACAGCTAATACTTTGGTAAACACCCTGGGGGCTGTGGTGAGACCAAGGGGAAGGACCCTGAACTGGTAGTGACTGGCTCCCAGCCGGAAGCGGAGGAACCTCCTGGATCATCTGTCCATTAGGATGTGGTAGTACACATCCTTGAGGTCTATTGAGCACATCCAGTCGTTCTCCCGCAATAGGGGGAGGATGGATTGAAGAGTGACCATCTGGAATTTCTCTTTGGTTACTGACAGGTTCAAACAGGAGAGGTCGAGGATGGGCCTTAGGTCCCCCGTCTTTTTTGGCACCAGAAAGAACCTGAAGTAAAAACCCAATCCGAACTGGTCTGGGGGGACGGGTTGGATGGCTCTTTTTTCTAGTAGCTGCTGGATCTTTGCAGCTGCTACCTCCCTCTGATCGGGTGGTACATCGGGGAGGTTTCTGACTTTGGAGACATGGAACAGGGGAATTTGGTAACCTCTAGATATGATACAAAGCACCCAGCGATCTGATGTGATGGACTCCCAAGCTGCCAGGTGCCTCGAGAAACGCCCCCAGACTGCCTCCAGAGTGGAGCAGTCGGGCAACCCCTCAGGGTTGCTGCGTGGGTTGATCAGAGAAGGTTTCTCTGGACCCAAAATTCTTCGGGCCCCCTCTGCCTCTAGGGCGGCATCCTCCCTGTCCTCCTCTGCCATGGAAGGACTGGTTGTCCGGAGCAGGCTGGGAATGTTGCGATTTCCGGAACCACATCTTTTTCTGTCCCTTTTGGTTCTTTGAGAAGGACCTCTGGGGAGCAGAAAAGCGGACTCTGACGGCAGACATCTTCCCGTCCTTTTCGCTCTGGACTAAAGTCTCGCGAATGGTCTTGCCAAATATGGCAGAACCATCAAAAGGGGCATTCTCAAATGACGCCTTGAAGGGTTCCGCAAAGTCACAATGACGGAGCCAGGCCTGGCGTCTCATGACTAGGCCTGTTCCGCTGGCTCTAGTGGCTCTCTCTGTGGCATGGGACAAAAGCCGCATAGAGGTATTCAATATAGATCTTAGAGTGGCCATGCGAGTGGAGTACAACTGTTTGTCCTCCACCGACATGGACTCCGGGGGGGGGGAAGCAGCGTACTCTTTGATAAGGTCTCGCTGCATCCTAATAATGTCTGCCATATAGTTCAGGGACCTTACTGAGAAGGTCACTGAACTAAAAACCCGCTTCCCCAGGCGATCCATCGAGCGGGACTCTTTGCTCGGTGGATGGACCGAGGGGCTCTCCTGAGCTAATTCCTTCTTGGTGGCTCCCACCACCAACATGGCATCTACGGAGGCACCCTTGCTCCAGTGGGGTCTGAGGGGGGCTCAATCTTGTTGGGGCGCTTGGGAACTGGCTCTACAGTGTCAGGCTCCTTCCACTCCCTGGTGGTAATAAGGTCCACCAGGGGGTCGGCCGGAGGGGACACCCAAGAGGTAGACGGGCCTGCTTCGAACGCCTCTAGGAACACAGACTCGTCGGAGGAAGCCTTGGGGGTGGACCTCCACCGACATGGACTCCGGGGGGGGGGAGCAGCGTACTCTTTGATAAGGTCTCGCTGCATCCTAATAATGTCTGCCATATAGTTCAGGGACCTTACTGAGAAGGTCACTGAACTAAAAACCCGCTTCCTCAGGCCAATCATCGATCGGACTTTGCTTGCTTGTGTTGATGGACCGAGGCTCCTGAGCATTTCCATGATGTCTCCGAAGGAGACATCCTTGGGGGGTGACCTGACCTTGGGGAGCCTTCCCCTTCATCCAAGTCCTATCTTCTGTTAAGGACTCGGGGGAGTCCACGTGCCTCCTTTTACACTTCCGCTTATGAGGAACCTCCTCGGGGGGGCTGTCCGAAGAGGTCTCACCAGCAACGTCTCGTTCCAGGGGAACGACCTGAGACATCGAAGCAGGCTGTCTCTGTGGCCGGGTGATGGAAGCCTGACTCAGCCGAGAGGGAGTGCAAGATGGAGCCGAAGCAAGGGTCGAGGGTCCGGATGCGCTCAACAGTGTCCTCTCCACCGCATCGAAGGCCGAGGGGGAGTCGCTCTCTCTGGGATAAGAGAGCCGATTCCCACTTGGATCCAATGGTGGGATCGGAACCGGCGCCGAGACCATCAGATCCGAAGGACCCGCGTGCTCTGACCTGGATGGAGCCGAAGGCACACTGAATCCCTTGGATCCAAAGCTCGGGCCACGGTTCCGAGAGCTCGGATCCGACAAGGATGGACCCGACAGACTAGAGGGCAAAGTCGGCGCCGAAGCACCAAATACTGTCGGCGCCGAACCACCCCCGGCTCCAATGCTAACCGGCTCCGGACGCTCCGAACCCGGGAAGCGGGTCGGAGAAGGAGCTATCGGAGCAAAAAAGGGTGTTGAGCTCCCCCCTCGAAGGGGGGGGGGGAGGCAGGAGCACTCCCATCTGCAGCTGGGCCTGGATGAACCTTTGCATCATCCGGTCCAAGTCTGCATCCGATAGGCTGTAGGTAGATCTCGACGAGGCCACCAAGGCGGGCCGGGAGTGCTGCCTCGATGACCTCGACGGAGATCGGGTCTCCTCCTCCTCGGGTCCCGAAGAGAAGCACGGGGATTGGATCAGAGGAGGAGGGGACCTGGAAGCCATGGAGGGAGAAGCCCGCTTAGCCGGGGGGCCCGAAACGGAGGCCTCGGCCCGCTGCTTGTGGTGCTTCTCCCTCCTTTTCTCCCTTCCTGGCCTCCCTCCCCTCTGGTGCCATAGTGGGAGTTTGAGTCCCGGCCGGGGGGAGGGGGTTAGGAGTGGCAGCCACCAAGGACTGGGGTGGTGCCACGGGAGTACCGGAGGCCAAAGCCGAATCCGGGGCAAAAGTCCCGCCAGATTTAGCTTCGACCTACGGTCTTTTCAGTGCCCTGGGGGTGAAAGCCGTGCAGATAGAACACCCAGAGGAGAGGTGTTCAACCCCAAGGCACCGAACACACCGAGTGTGGCCATCCGCCGGAGAAAGCTTATGGCCACACTTGGTGCATTTGGAAAAAATAGGTTTTGGGGCCTCCAACATGACACGATAAAAAAATTTAAACTTACTCACTCAAGGCCCCAAACACACAGCGACTCACATACACACTATGCACCAGCGAAGGAAGGGGAGGAATTACACTAAAATTAAACTAGAGAAGGACTAAAAAAGGAAACCTAAACACACACAAACTTTTTAACAGTAAATTTGTCAAGAAATTGCAGAAAATACAAAGCATTTATCTGACCCAACTAGCAGCTCAAGAATCTAGTAGCTTTCTCTAAGAGCGGCAAACTAGATCTGAGGTCAGTCAGGGTTGGCAGGGGATTATGGGTAAGGGGAGGAGCTAGGAGCTCGGATCTTAAAGCTATGTATAAGTTGCCAGCTCGGATCCGAGATCGGATCCAAGACCCAAAGGTTGCTGACAAATGAAGTACCTACTTCAGATCATTGGTGTTGTCATGCTTTGACCTTTGAAGTAACCGCTTTGCATTCTGTACTGCACATTCAGCTAGATCATTTGACTGAGGATACTCAGGACTACTACTGATATGTACAAAGTCTCAGGTCTTTTGCAAATTTCTGAAACAACTGGCTGGTAAACAGAGTACCATTGTCAGAAAGAACTTTCTGTAGACTACCATGAACTGAAAAAAATGATGTTTCAACTTAGTAATAACACAGTGGATGTTAGGTTAGGTAGTAGATCAATCTCAAACCAATTTGAATAAAAGTCTACCAAAACTAAGTAGTGTTGATTGTTCCACTCAAAGATATCAGCTGCAACTGCTGGCCAAGGTAGTTCAGGAACTGGACTTCGTTGAAGTGGTTCTCTTTGCAAATGCATACTGAACAGGAAGAAAGTACTTTATCAATGTCTTTTGGTAATGAAGGCCAAAATACTAATTATTTCGCTCTTCTCTTAGTGGATGCAGATCCTGGGTGACCACAATGCAAAATCTGGATATATTCTTGTGTAAGGAAGCAAGAAAACAATTTTAAGACCTTTGAAAATTATGCCATCTTCCATCAACAATTCATCTCTGTAAGGAAAACAGGTTTGCACTTCAGGTAGTACACTAAATTGCTTTGACAGCCATTTAATATTAATGTAGTGACTGAGCTTCCGCAAAATTGGATCAGTCGGAGTATGATCTCTCAACTCATCAAGTCTAGTGGTAGAAAAAATACGTACTGACATCACATCAAAGTCAAAATTCTCTGTGTGAAGCTGTTCTGTCATATTTCTGGGTTATCTGGATAAGGTATCAGCCAGATAAAGCAATTTGCCTTTGGTGTAGACCATTTTGAAATTGTACATTTGCAATTTGAGCATCATTCTTTGTAATCTCGCTGGAGCGGAATGCATAGGCTTCTTTAGAATAGTAACTAGAGGTTGGTGGTTAGTTTCAATCTGAATAGTTCGACCATAAATATAATCATGAAACTCAGAACATGCAAACTATTGTCAAAAGCTCCTTCTCAATCTGAGCATAATGCATCTCAGTTTAGGTTAGTGTTCTTGATGCACAGGCTACTGGTCTGCCCTCGAAGTATAACTGCGCCAAGACCAAATTTTGAAGCATCACAGGAAAGAGTAACTGGTTTGTTCACATCATACTACCTTAAAGTAGTTGGGGTGGCAATTTTCTGCTTAAGGTCTTCAAATGCCTTCTGGTGCTGTTCCAACCATGACCATATAACATTTTTGCGTGTTAGCTCTCTCAAAGGTGCTGTCAACTCACTGAAGTCTGGTATAAACTTGCCTAAATAGTTGACCATGCCTACAAAATGTTGTAGAGCTTATACATTATCTGGTGCTAACATCTCAAGAATAGCTGTTTGCTTGGTCGGGTCTAGTCTCAAGCCTGTATTCATGAACAAATATCCTACATAGGTCACTTCTGGAAGTCTGAATTTGCACTTTAGAGGATTGAGCATCAAGTTCACTACACGTGCTCTATCTAGAGCTTTTTTGAGGTTTCTGTCATGCTCTGCTTCACCACTGCCTCCAACCAATACATCATCTACTATTATGGCACAAGGATAACCTGAAAAAATGTGCTCCACTGCACGCTGAAATATTTCACTTGCATAATTTATTCCAAATGGCATCCTTAGGAATCTGTATCTGCCAAACAGAGTACCAAAAGTAGTTAGAAATGAATATTTTTTGTCAAGGATCACTTGCCAAAATGAACTCTCTGCATTCAAGACAGAGAAAACAGTGGCATTCGATATTAAGGCTGTGACCTCTGACTGTGCGCATTGCATGATATGATCTCTTCAATGCTTTGTTCAGATCTCTTGGGTCAATACATACTCTGAATTCATCTGAGACTTTTTTGTGGGCTTGCTACCATGGAGGACACCCATTCAGTTAGTTCTGTGACTGGACAAACCACACATTACTGCACCATTTTATCCAACTGAGTCTTAACTTTGTCCTGCATAGCTATCGGAACTCTTCTTGCTGGTATGACTACTAGAGTGACCTCTGGATCTAACTTCGTGGAATACACAACTGGACGTTTGCCTAACTTGTCATTGAAAACATCAGTATACTTCAGAAAAATTAGAACTCAGAAATGCACTTACATGATAGACTTCTTTAACAAAAGAAAGCAGATTCATTCTTAAACTATCTTTGAGACCTAATAAAGATTGCATTGGTCTTCGGACTACATAGAATAACATGTTGTAACAGTTTTTAGCCAAACAACATGAAAGCATCACTGAACCTTCAGTTTGAATTTCTTCACCTCCATAAGCAACAAGTCACACACTACTGACTACATTGAGTTGTTCGTTAGTTCTCACTTTAGCAAATGTGTCTGCTCATATAACATTACACTTTGAACCAATGTCTTCTTCAAGGTCTGTGGATTTTCCATTAATCCAAACAGTACAAAACACTTTGTTTCTTGTTAATAAATTCACTGCATCAACTCTTCCATCAAGCACTGATACACCATCTACATAGAAAGCTGTCTGCTTCAACTCTACTTGATCAACTTGCTTCCTTGTGTCGCCTTTCTTTACAACTGTGTGAGCCTTACTTGATTTACAAAACTTTTGGAAGTGGTTCCATTTTTTACACTTGTAGCATTGCTGACCAAATGCTAAGCACTTCTCTCTTTTAGGCTCACGATTTGCACCACAACTGTGACAGTTGACAATAAAGCTGGACTTGAGTACTGCTGATTCGTGCTTGTACTGCATTGAGGTGGAATGTACTCCCTTCTTAGAACTGTGTTTTCCTGTTAATATCTGCTACGGTTTCAAAAAAAAAAAAAATTCCTGCCTTTTCTGAGCTAGAATAGTCCTGAGTTCAGGTTTTGCTGAATTCTGGGCTTTTGTACAAGTTCCTTTGTTGCCCATATCCTTACTTGGATAAGAGGAAGCTTCTCTGTTCACCAGTGAGAGTGGGGAGCTTTGAGCAGCCTATCTGTCCCTGGAGGAGTGGTCTCAGGCCAGAAACTAGTTGTGTATTGCTTAGCGCATCGCTCAGTTTAAACAATTCCCGGCTCCACAAAGTCTGCACTTCATTTTTTCCCTTAGAACTAGTCTATCTTGCAAAATAAGCTCTCAATCGTCTTTCTACAGATCAGCACTTGCTCAAATTTCTCAGTAAAGCACTAACAAAGTTTAGCACTACACTCCCCTATATTATACAGTAGTACAAGGCTCCCTATTCATCCACTCCAGACAATCAACAATCAGTTCTGTAAACCATCCAGGCATGTCCAAACAGCAGTTTCAGGTATACTCTCCAGTCCAGTTGGTGAATCTGGGAATCCTGAGGCAATGTTACAATTGTCTTATGCACACAGACAACCCTCTCCTCCTTCCAACAAACACAAATATATGTGAGAGATGCAACTATACAGCCAAACTTGAGGCCGGGCTCTCGCAACCCAAGACTGGCACAGCCAGTCAAGAGGTGAAGGAAGACACTAACACCACACAACCAGTCTCACATAGACAAATCGCACCAGCAAATAAGACACACAAACTCACAAAAACATACGTGGAGGCTCTAAATAAAAATCTGCCAAAACAACAGAGACCTCCAAAGCAGACATCCAAGCAACCACTACCACACAACATCCACGTAACACATACTTCACAAAGTCAGTGTGCCACACAGTCACAGCCCCTAAGGCTAAATAACACACCTAATACACTAGTAATTGGAGACTCTATTGTCAGGCACACTGATGTCCCACTCACCAGACTGAACAAGGAGAAGGTCACTGTAAGCTGCGAGTCAGGTGCCAGGATCCGCCACATAACACAAGCACTCAGGTCACTCCATAGCAGGTACAAATTTGACTCTGTCATTGTCCATGTTGGTGTGAATGACCTGAGACGTACCTCCCTGGACTACATGAAAAGAGACAGAGGAGCTCTCTGATCATGTAGCCCAGGCCGGTATGATCCTGACCCTGACTAGCACCTTACCCTCACTAAGAATGATGCCACAGTATAAAGACAAAATGATCAATTTTAACAATTGGCTAAACTATTGGTGTCATTCAAAGGGGATCCAGTATCTGTCAGCCTGGGATGACATGCTCAACAAGCCACGCTGCTTTGCCAGGGATGGCTTGCACCTGTCACCCTTGGGCTTTCGAATACTGGCAAAGGCTCTTGCCAACCCTATAGAGCCTTTTTTAGGCAATGCTCAGAAGACAAAACCACCTCCATAGACAATACCAGAAACAAAAAATGAAGGGTAATGCTACTCAACGCCAGAAGTCTAAACCTCAAGATGCACGCACTCAAGGCACTCCTCAGCATGGAGAAGATCGATATCTGTGCAGTAACAGAAACCTGGCTCAAGGCTCCATAGAGCACCCCAGCATTACCAGGATACAACTCATACCACTCCTTTCGGCCCCAGAACTCGGACCGAAATATTAAAGATGGGGGAGTATCCTTCTTCATCAAGGATACTCACACCTCCAGGTTAGTGTCATTGCATAAGGCAGAGGAGACCATCCATATGCAACTAACAGTAGGTAAAACTGCTTTTCAGTTTGTAGCCTGCTACAGATCACCCACCCAGACTCAGGACCACCACTTGGCATTCCTGAGAACATTGGAAAATATGAAGGTCTCACCAAACACCATGATATTGGGTGACTTCAACTACCCAAACATCGACTGGGAAAACTAGTCAAGCCCAAACTCCTTTTCCCTATGGCTCCTTGAGTTTATAAACTCAAATGCCTTGGAACAACTGGTCACCACTCCCACAAGAGGGGACAACATATTGGACTTGGCATCACCAACATGGGGGTCAAATGCTCCATACCAGAGGTAAACCCCTCGTTGGTAAGATAAGACCATAAACTAATCACAATGGACATCCATATATTGACCCCACCCCCAGCAAAGGAAACCACTGTGAAAAATTTCTCAAAAGCAAACTTCACACTGCTCAAGACTGATGTGGAAAATTTCAAAGCCCCCGAGCATATGGAAAATGCTACCCAAACCGCAAAATCCTGTACAATTGTACTCTATGAGCACCTTCAGGAATGCATGGATCATACCATCCCAAGTAAAACCAAGACTCATTCCTCTAAAAACAGGAGACCAGTCTGGTGGACCCCTGCCATAAATAAGCTATACAACAGGAGGAAACTATTGCATGCAAGGGCAAAATCCCAGAAAGGGAGGTCATCCCTGATCAGTACTAGTAAGAAACTTCGATCCCTCATAAAATCATCAAAGGCTAGCTTTGAAAGAAAAATTGCCAAAGACTCTAAAGACAATCACAAGGCTATGTCAAGAATCTGGGTGGCAACTCTCAGATATGCTCTGAGCTGGTGCAAAATGCACAAAATACACTGAACCCACTGACATAGCCAACATCCTAGCGGACAGGTTCAGTGCAAACTTTATCCCCCTTCCCCACCAAATGAGCCAGTGTCTATCCCAGAAGAATGCAATCCCCCAGACATCACAGACACACATGTGAAAGCAGCTCTCTCCAAAGTAAAAAATACAGCATCAGTGGGGCTGGATGGTATCCCAGGCGGTGTCTTACATGAGCTCCAAAACAAACTAAACCCTGACATAAATTCACTGTTCCAACTCAGCCTTACCTCAGGTTATGTACCCGAAGAATGGCGTACAGCAACAGTGATCCCGCTCCACAAAGGTGGCGCCACAATGGATCCAGGGAACTATCGCCCTACAAGCCTGACTAGCCTGGTCTGCAAAGCTATGGAGCACATCATGGATCTCATAAACAAAGACATTGGGAACCTCCAAACACTGGACCCTACCCAATTCGGCTTTGTTAAAGGCAGATCTTGTCTCTTAAATCTAGTTGACTTCTTTGAAATAGTAACCAAAGCCATAGATGAGGGAAAGGTAGTCCACACAGCCTACCTGGACCTCGCAAAGGCCTTCAACACAATATCCCACTCTGGCATCATAAACAAGCTTACCAGCTTAAATATTAACCCATACATCACAAGATGGGTTGCAAACTGGCTCAGGGATAGAACTCACATGGTCAGAGTCGCGGGTGCCATGTCCGACTCTAAACCGGTTACAAGTGGCGTCCCACCGGGCTCAGTCCTGGGACCCCTCTTGTTCGGTATATACTTCTCTGAGGTACTGGCAAAAATGGGAGGACTATGGCTTAACCAGGTTCGCAGATGACTGCAAACTGGGAGCCATAATCGACTCACTGGCTGACATAAGCATCCTCCAGAAGGGCCTTACGGAGACGGATACCTGGTGTCAGAACCATGGCCTCAAGCTAAATGCCAAAAAGTGCATAGTCATCCCCTTTGGGAAAAACAAAGTGCCCACAAACTACCACATAGGAGGTAATCCACTAAGTACAAAAGAAGTAATTAGAGATCTGGGGACCCAAGTAGACAGCAACCTCACCTTTGGCAATCTCATTGCCAAAGTGGTTAAAAAAACCTTCTATATAGCTCACCTAATCACAAAAGGGTTCACATCTAGATCAAGAGAGGTCATTGTGCCCCTCTACTCATCATTCATCAGGCCCATAATTGAGTACAATGCCCCATTTGGGATGTACCTTACCAGACACCTGCAACAGCTGGAGAGACCTCAAAAATACCTCACCAAGAGGATCATGGGCCTCAAACAGATGCCCTATGCAGCTCGACTAAAGAAACTCCAGCTCTACTCAGTTGCCTACCGCTTACTCAGAGGCGATCTCTGCCTGACATACAAGGCCATGTCTAACCCAGAATTGATGGACATGCGCCACCTCAAGAAAACCAAATCCATCAGAGCTACACGCTCCAGGGATAGTACAGTTTTGTACCTACCATAAATGTAGATGTTCGAGTGCTAATACAGCTACAGTCATAACAGATGGGTTATCCTGCCATCAGGCGGGTCCTCGGTCAGCCGAATTCCAAAGTCTAGGTCCGGCGTCGGATGTCGTCGCTTCTTCCCTGACGTCAGTGCGGCAGGGGTATAAAAGAACCAGCCGATGCCATTTTCTTCAGTTTTTCTTGCCCCAGATGTCAGGTGCCCCCAGAAGGAAGGCAAAACATGAATTTATGTAATAATGCAATGCAATATAATCAAAAAACAGTAGCTGCAAGCAAATACACCATAAAAGAATACCCCAATCAGGTTGTATGAGGAGGTGTTAGCCATTAGGCCTGTTCCAAGAGGGGAAGGAGGGAGGGAAACCTGGACTGCAGCTGTATTAGCACTCGAACATCTACATTTATGGTAGGTACAAAACTGTACTATGTTCATCGTGCATACAGCTGCAGTCATAACAGATGGGTAGAATCCCAAAGCTAAAAAAGGGGTGGTAGGCACTAAGTGGAACTAGGAGGAGCAAGGATGCCCTGCAAGACTGCAGTGGCAAAGCCCGCTCTAGATTTGGAGTATAATGGTAGGTGGTAGTGCTTGGAGAAAGTATGCACAGAACTCCAAGTGGCTGCTTCCAAAATATCCTTGGTAGGAACCTTCCTGAGGAAAGCTGCAGAGGTAGCTGTGGCCCTTGTGGAGTGAGATCTGATGCTTGTAGGTACAGTCTTACCATGAAAAGAACAACAAAAGCGTATGCAGTGGGCTATCCATTTTGAGATTGTCTGTTTGGAAATAGCCTTCCCTTGAGCACCTGTAGCATAGGACACAAAGAGTTGCTCTGATTTTCTGAATGGCTTTGTCCTGTCCAAGTAATAACGAAGCTGTCTGTGAATGTCCAAGGAATGTAGTAGTCTCTCCCCTTTGTTTTGTGGATTAGGGTAAAAGGTAGGTAAGTGGATAGCCTGATTCAAGGCTACACTGGATACTACCTTTGGCATAAAGGAAGGGTTGGTTCGTAAGGATACTCTGTCCTGATGGAAAATGATGAAAGGCTGCACAGCCATGAGGGCTTGTAGTTCCGAAACCCTGCGTGCTGAGGTGATAGCCAGAAGGAAGGCTGTTTTCCATGACAAAAATTGCAGTTCTGTTGAAGCAGCTGGCTCAAATGGAGGCAGGGTCAGTTTTTCTAGAATGAAATTGAGGTCCCAAGCAGGCACTGGTTGCTGCCTTTGGGGGTTTATATTCTTAGCCCCTCTGAGGAACTGTCTTAAGAGGGGGTGAGAGAATAAAGGAGGATCAGTGTTGTACTGAGCAGAAATGGCTGAGGCATGGATTTTGATGGAGGAGAATGAAAGTCCACTGCTTAACATCTCAGCTAGGTACTGTAATATTCGAGGTAAATTCAGTATTCCAGGATTCTGTCCCTTTTTCTGATTCCAGGCACAAAACAGTTTCCATTTTGCGGAGTAGGCTTTTCTAGTAGAAAGCCTTCTGACCTCCAAAATGACATCCTGCACCTCCTTGGAGAGGAGGGTCTGTTGTGAATTTAAGGAATCCTCCATGCGGCTAGATTGAGTGTTTTCAGCTGACTGTGAAGAGTTTTGAAGTTGTGCTGGGTTAACAGAAGAGGCATTAGAGGCAGGATCCATGGTGGGGAATGCGTCAGGCTCCTCAGGAGAGGGTACCAGTGTTGTCTTGGCCAGTCTGGAGCAATGAGAATCATCTTTGGTCTGTCTGCTCTGGCTTTTAATAGAACTTTGGGCAGCAGAGGAAGAGGTGGAAAGGCATAAACTGTCATTGTCGTCCAACTGAAAGAAAGTGCGTCCACTTTCCAGGCCTGTGGATGATAGGTCCTTGAGCAGAATTTTGTCAATTGGTAATTTCTGTGCGTAGCAAAGAGATCTATATCTGGCCTTCCCCATGCTTGAATTATCTTTGCAAAAACTTGAGGATGCAACTTCCATTCATGTGGATCTGTCATATTTCTGCTTAGGTTGTCTGCCAGCGTGTTTTCCTTGCCTGGCAGGAATTGTGCTTGAAGTTGGATTTGTAATTCCAGAGCCATGTTCCTAAGAGACATGGCTAGCCTGCACAGGGGATAAGAATGGGTTCCTCCCTGTTTGTTTATGTACCACATCACTGTGGTGTTGTCTTTCCTTATCAATAGCTGGCCTGGATGCAGTAGGTCTTTGAAAGCCATAACAGCATTTTTTACTGCTAGCATTTCCTTTTAATTGATGTGTAGGTGCTTTTCTTTTTGGGACCATTTGCCCTGAATGCACTGATCTGTCATGTGCGCCCCCAGGCGAAGTCCGAGGCGTCTGTTGTGATGATTTGATTTGCTTGAAGCAGGCAGAAAGGGAGACCTATGTTTCTTTGGCATGCTTGAGCCCACCATAGAAATTCCTTTTGGAGACATGGAATCAGTGGTATAATTGTTTCCAAACTGTGGCTGTGTTGAGACCACAAGTTTTTTAGGTACCATTGAAGTTTCCTCATATGCAGCTTTGCACATGGGATTAGCAGGATGCAAGATGCCATGAATCCCAGAGCCTGCAGGATTTTCCTTGCAGTCAGCCTAGTGAAGGTTGCCATTTTTCTGAAGTATTGAGATAGTTGCCCTTGTTTCTCTGGCGTGAGGTAGGCCATCTGGGTGTTTGTATTCAAGCTGGCACCCAGGAAATTTATTACTTGAGAGGGTATTAGTTTTGATTTCTTTTTGTTGACTGTGTATCCCAGAGAGTTCAACAACTTTATTACAAACGCCAGATATTTCAGAAGTATGTGTTTGCTGTCCGCTTGGATCAGGCAGTCATCCAAATATGGGTATATTTGTATCCCTTGAAGTCTGCAGAAGGCAATTACTGATGCCAGGCATTTCGTGAACACACTGGGCACAGTAGATAAGCCAAAGGGCAATGCAGAGAATTGATAATGGGATGAACCTGCAAGAAATCTGAGGTATCTTCTGCAATCTTGTCTGATAGGGACATGCAAGTGTGCCTCCTTGAGGTCCAATGTTGCCAGCCAAGACTCCTTGCCCAGCATGGGAAGAAGCTGCTGTAATGTGAGCATCTTGAATTTTTGTACAAGTAAATATGTGTTTAGGATGGATAGGTCCAAAATAGGTCTCCAATCTTTGTCCTTCCTTGGTACCAGGAATAGTCTGGAATAAAAACCTTGACCCTGTTCTTGTGCAGGTACCTCTTGAATAGCTTTCATGTCCATGAGAGCTGAAATTTATTTTTGTGCCTCTGCCCTTTGATTTTGTGGCAGGTTTGGCATGCCTCTCATTTTTGGAAGGGTGTGAAAGTGGAATCTGTAGCCTCTGTCTACAATGTCCAGGATCCATTTGTCTTTTGTGACAATATGCCAATTTTTCGAAAATAATGCCAGTTTTCTGCCTAAAGGTGCTGCCATTAGAGCTTTGCTTGGCATGCAAAGGGGAAAGTCATTGTGTCTGCTTTCTGAATGGCTGTGATCTATCCTCTCCACCACTTGGTGTAGGTTGCTTGCCATTGTCTGCCTCTAAATGATCCTTGAGATTGCCCTCTACCCCTCGGGCGCCTGTATCTACCTCTCTGAGGTCTGTCCGTGGCTGGAAAGGACCAATTTTTCGAAGGCCAGTTTCTACTGAAGCGTGGAGGTTTGTACCTGTAGGAAATCTTTCACTGTTTGCATTGATTTTGCCTTTTCCTCCATTTTCTTTAATACCTCCTCAGCTTTAACACCAAACAATACATCTTTTTGTAGAGGTGCATCTAGTAATTTAGCTTTGACATGATCTGGTAAGGTTTGCTCTTTGAGCCAAGCATGTCTACGTATGACAGACCCTGTAACAGCAGCTCTACATGAGGCCTCTAAAGCATCAAAACCACATTGCAAGGTATGTTTACCCACTTGTTCTGCACCATGCAACAAATCCTGCAACTCCTTCAAGTCTGGTTGTTCAGGTTGTGACATTTTGTTTTTCAACTGAGATAACAAAAACTGTTGATACTTTAACATGTGGAACTGACAGTTTAATGCCCTCATGTTTAAAGTGGCCGAGGTGTATACCTTTTCCCCCCACCTTTCTAAAGCTCTGGAATCTCTCTCTGAAGATAATGGATTTTTGGCAGTAGAGGCCTTAATTCCCTTGGGACCCTGTGAAATAGTTTCTGGGTCAGCAGCATGGCTTTTGTATAGGAATTGGTGTGAATCAGGAACCCGGTAATACCTGTCAGGCTTAAATGGAGCTGGTGGTAAAGAATCTGGGTTAAGGCTGGCCTCTGAATACACATCATCTAGTATGTCTAAGACAGGAGGGATAGCCAGAGGCCTGTGCTGAGGGAGCAAGAGAAAATCCCTGAGCCTTTTCTTGGAATCTGAGTAATCTGGGCCTTCCCAGTGGAAGTGTTCCCTCAAGATATGCAAGGTTTCCCCAAAAGAATAGTCCTCAGGGGGGGAGACAGAGGGAATGGACTCCTCTGCATCAGAATCTTCAAAAGGGGAGTATGAATGTTCCTGGTCTTCAGAATGTTCTGAAGTAATGGAGGCCTGGTCCGAAGAAGGGTATTCATACTCCACTCTGGGCCTTTTGTCCAAGGGGGTTTGAGAACCCCTGATAAGAGTAATCAAATCCTCAGCCATTTTGAGCATCTGTTTTTTAGGCATGGGGCCTTGAGAGGGGCCCTGTGGAGCTGGTCTTTTAGTATGCATGGCTGCTTTAGATTTAGTGTAAGCCTTAATGGAAAAAGAAGAAGGCCTGAAGACACCTTGAGAGGTGGCAGGCCTGTCTGAACTCGGAGTTTCCCCACCAAGAGTGGCGTCGGTATCTGTAATCGGGGTGTGGGCCGTGGAGCCTGCGACCTCGGGCACAGAAGACACAACTAAGGAAGTGTCATCGGTAGTCAGGGGCTGCAAAGGCAACTCGCTGAAAACCGGAGCACCTGTAGTCGGCTTTAGCGTGGTGTCGGTAGAAGTCGCGGACCTCGTATGCTGATCCTTATCTTTGCGTCTTTTACTCAAAACTGGAGTCGGAGTATCCGACGACATAATGTAATTAGATTTTTTGCCAAAATAGTGTTGGGCGAACTCCGCCCGACGCTTAATAATGCGTTTGTTAAAGCTAGTACAAAATCGATAGGCCGAGACGTCGTGGTCTGGGCCTAAGCAAGGAATGCAGAAGGAATGGAAATCCTTATGCGGTATTTGCTTCCCACATGAAATGCAATTATTAACTTTGTCTGACATCGGTCTGAGGCAAGAAAAGTTTCCCCAACGGGGTACTTAGCTTTCAAGAAGACTTCGGTTGAAAAATATTCGTAATCTCAGGAGCTGGCCGACTGGCACTTGCGAACTGCTTCTGCTTCGGGCACTGCGTGACAAGAAAGACTTAAGAAAATGGCGTCGGCTGGTTCTTTTATACCCCTGTCGCACTGACGTCAGGGAAGAAGCAACGACATCCGACGCCGGACCTAGACTTTGGAATTCGGCCGACCGAGGACCCACCTGACGGCAGGATAACCCATCTGTTATGACTGAAGCTGTATGCACGATGAACATCTAAACTTTAGCACAACAACAAACAGGACATGCTGGAGGGATAGATTCATATCCCAAAGGCTTCCCTCGCTCTGAAATAGAATCCCAGTCCATGTTAGGCAGAGCCCCTCGCTGACCCTCTTCAAGAGAAATCTTGATGAGTGGATGGGAAATCGTAAATTTACTCCCGGGATCACTTCTTTGGCCCTGCTGGACAGAGGCTCAGGAATCTAGACTATAAGGGAGGCGAAAGCCAACACATTCTGGCTAGGCTTGTAAATGCCCTGGGGCAGATAGCCTAGTACCTACCTATGAACTTACTGGAAAGCTATGAGTCTTCCCTGGAAACTTCGTAGCTGCCATGTGCTTGGGCTTACTTTTATTCACCATGTGTTGCATACTGTTTACATTTGCCCTGAAGCCAACTGAAACCATGCTCTTATCATTCGCAAGCATACTTGTGTGTTTTCCAGTCACCTCATGGATTTGACAAATCTCTGTGGTTTTGCTCAACGTTAAATCACTGTCACGAAGTAAAATCTTTCTCACAGCAGCACTGTTAATACCGCACACAACACTATCCTTTATCAGCTCATCTTTTAAGTCACCAAACCGACATATCTTAGCTTTCCTTCATATACTGCAGGTGCATACCCAAATGAACACTCTCTTTCTATGACCTCTGACCCAGCTAGGTTTAGCAAAATGAATGCCCTGATGTGTGCACCTCTACCTACATAAGTTGTTTGTATAAAAATATTGCACTCTTGCTCAAATAGTCTCCACCTCTCTGCAGTATTCTGATCAAGTAGAAGTGGTAGTGGCTTTTGAAATCCATTTGCCATATTAACACATACCAGTTGTGATGCCGGTGCCCTGGCCCAGCAATCAAGGAGCCTCAATCCTCACCACTAACACCAGAGAGGGTGTCTCATATATGAGAGGAAAGGTAACAAATACACACAGTAAAGTGCAATTTCGCTTAAGAGCACACAGAGATAACAGTCAGTCCGGGGCTGGCTGCTCCCTTGCTCCCCATGTCCCCAATAAGACTCCCCACTGGCACAGTTATAGGGGCCAGATCTCAGCCTAGTGGGCAAGCTAAAATCTCCAGCATCCTCTCTGTCCAACCAGTGCTTCGTGTCCATACCCAAGTAGCCAACACATACACACTTTGAGATAAGAGTTTACACAACCACACAGACCCTTCTGGGGAAGGCTGGCACAGGTTCTCCAGCTGTGCCCGTTTTTACCCAGACTATATGGTAGTACCAGCTGCCACCACCCACTAATAACTATCAGCTACTCAAAGGCCCTTAAAAGGGTGTCCAATTATTACTGTGCAATATTATTATCCAATTGGCAGATGTGACTAAACAGTCTCAAGGCTTATTAGAATGACCTGGTACAGGATCCTTATATACATGCAATGTATTCTTAGAGCTTAACTTATCTCTACACAAAACCAGCCACAGTTTATGTTTTTAAAATATTTAATAATAAATAAAACCACAAGACAATACTTTCTACTACACAGTGCTAGTCAAAAGTTCAGAGATCACATGGAAATACTTAAAATAAATCAGTAGTACAGTTCTGACATCACAGAAAAAACAGTCTAATCTTTCTAATTTCTAGCTATTCCTAAAAGAAAACACACTCCTAAAATAACTTACTTACAGAGCAATGCAGAGTGCTGTGAGTTGAACAGTCAAGTCAAAAATGCTCAATAAATGCTGGTTCTCACCGTTTAAATTGCTATTGCAGTTCTGATGAACATTACATCATCCTTTACACTTTCCTGGTGTTCCCAGGCTGACAGAAACTGCATTTACATTCTTTTACACTTACAGCAAGACAGGACATTCCACATGTAAATTCTGGTCATTAATTTTAGCCTTAAAAGAATAGGCAGGATGCTTACTCCAGACTCATCGACTCCAAATTCTAACTTCAAAGGAATAGAAGTAAAGTAATTTTAATTTCAAAAGACCAACAAGAAATGCTTGACTTAGATTTCTGTACAGCAGAGGGCAAGGTTGCTACATTGTTTTAAGTTCAATATTTCACAATATATTCTTTCATTTAAGAAACAAGCCTGCATTTCAACATTTCACAGTACTTACAAATGATAGAATTATGTACCAAATTCATTCTATTTGACTAGGCTGGCAGCCTTTACCCATCTCTACCAGTCTTCACCCCCCCCCCCCCAGAGAACTCGAGCTAGGTTTTCAAGTGACCCTTGAGAAACACTGCTTGAGAGGGTTAGGTCTATCTGAGTATACCTACCCAATTCCCTGTCTTGAGAGCCCATCTGCATTGGCATTGCTACTCCCACTGCAGTGCTGCACTGATGTATCATATGCTTGCAACCCCAGGCTCCATCTTAGCAACTTGGCATTTTGCTGACTGGCTCCGTTTAACCATGTTAGAGGGTTGTTATCTGTCATAACAGTGAATTTCCTCCCATACAGATAAGACTGAAGTTTCGGCAGTGCCCAGACTATGGCTAGACATTCTTTTTCTACAGCTGCATAGCATTCCTCTCTGGGTTGGAGCCTATGACTGAGATAAACCACTGGGTGCTCTTCTCCCTCTGAAGAAACCTGGCTAAGTACAGCCCCCACCCCACAGTTCGAAGCATCCACCTGCACAACAAATTATTTGCTGTAGTCTGGACTGGCTAACACAGGGGGCCCTCCCAAAGCTTCTTTAAGCTTTTGGAATGCTTGCTCAGATGCTGGGGTCCACACTACCTTATCTGGCCGGTCCTTCCTCATCAGGTCTGTGAGGGGAGCAGCTATGGTACTATAACTAGGGACGAACTTTCTATAGTACCCTGCTGTCCCTAAAAATGCCCTCACCTGCTTTTTAGTAACAGGTGCAGGCCATGCCTGAATGGCTGCCACTTTGGCAAGTTCTGGCCTTATCTTACCACTCCCCACTCTATGTCCTAGGTAGGAGACCTCCGCCATACTCCCCTGACATTTGCTCGGCTTAATGGTCAACCCTCCCCTCTGTAGTCTGCCCAGCACCTCCCTGACATGTTATAGATGCTCTGGCCAGGAATGGCTGTAGATGGCAATATTATCTAGGTAAGCAAGGGCAAACCCTCTTGCTCCTACTAGGATATAATCTACCAGCCTCTGGAAAGTTGCTGGGGCATTCTTCATCCCAAAGGGCATCTTTGTGAACTCATACAAGCCAAAAGGAGTCACAAAGGCTGACTTCTCTCTAGCACTGGGAGTCAATGGCACCTGCCAGTAACCCTTGGTAAGATCAATAGTTGTAAGATACTTAGCCCCACCCAGCTGCTCTAGGGCCTAATCTGTCCTAGGAATGGGGTAAGCATCAGACTCTGTGAGACTGTTTAATTTCCTATAGTCCACACAGAAAGTACAGTTGTGTACACTTACCATAAATGTAGATGTTAGAGTATATTCACTGTTGCAGTCATTACATTTGGGTAATCTGCTGGCAGGTTGCACTCAGTCAGCCTGAATTCCAAAGTCTTGGGTCCTGCGTGGTTTGCTGCCTCCTCTTCCACGACGTCAGGTAGTCAGGGATATAAAACAAGCAGCAGACACCATTTTCTTTAGTTTTTCTTGTCCCAGATGTCAGGTGCCCCCAAAAAGGTAGCAAAAAAAAAAATATATATATATATATATATATATATATATATATAAACTACATATACATGCAGCAATACAAACTTTACCTTCATCTACAAGCAAATACACCACATAGGTTGTAGAAGATAGAGAAGGAAAGAAACTCCAGAATGAAAGGGGGATGGCGGGCAGGTAACCTGGACTGCAACAGTGAATACACTCCAACATCTACATTTATGGTAAGTGTAAACAACTGTACTATGTTCGTCGTGTTTCACTGTTGCAGTCATTACATTTGGGTAGAATCCCAAAACTATGGATGGGAGGCTGGAGCTAAACAGCATTAGGGGCGGCTATAAGGCCCTGCAGAACTGCAGTGGCAAAGCCTGCCCTGGACTTAGAGTAGAGAGGCAAATGATAATGCTCTGTAAAGGTGTGAACAGAACTCCAAGTAGCAGCCTCTAGAATGTCTTTGGTTGGTACTCCTCTGAGAAAGGCTGCTGATGTAGCTGCAGCTCTGGTGGAATGAGACCTAATGCCCTTGGGCACAAGTTTGCCATGGTGTAAGTAGCAGAAATGAATGCAGTGGCTTATCCACTTCGAAATAGTCTGCTTTGAAATAGCCTTTCCTTTTGATCCTGCAGCATATGTCACTAGTAATTGCTCAATTTTTCTTAGAGCTTTAGTCTTGCTCAAGTAGAATCTTAGCTGTCTGCGTACGTCCAAGGAATGCAGAATTCTCTCCCCCTTGTTCTGCAGATTTGGATAAAAGGTTGGCAGATGAACAGTTTGGTTAAGAGCCACACTGGAAACCACCTTAGGCATAAATGAAGGATTGGTCCTCAGAGACACCCTGTCTAGGTAAAATATGATAAAAGGCTCCACAGCCATGAGGGCCTGTAGCTCTGACACTCTTCTTGCTGAAGCAATTGCTAGGAGCAGAGCTGTTTTCCATGATAAGAACTTTAGATCTGCAGTAGCAGCTGGTTCAAATGGAGGCAGGGTGATCTTTTCCAACACATAATTGAGGTCCCATGCAGGTATTGGTGATCTTCTGGGAGGCCTTAAAATTTTGGCTCCTCTAACATACTGCTATACTAAAGGATGAGAAAAGATCAGTGGCTCTGTATTGTAATGAGCCGAAATGGCAGAGGCATGGATTTTTATTGATGAGAAAGATAGGCCTTTGTCAAGCATCTCAGTCAAGTATTGTAATATCTGAGGAATATTTGGTTCTGCTGTATCAGTTCCTTGTGCTTGATTCCAAGCACAGAATCTCTTCCATTTATCAGCATAAGATTTTCTAGTACTAGGTCTTCTGGCTTCCAAAATGACATCCATCACAACTTTACTGAGAGGTGTTGTTTGCATAACTACATTATCAGCCATGCTGCCAGGTTCAGTGTTTGGAGCTGATTATACAGGATCTGATTGTTTTGCTGGGACAGTAATTGAGGTCTTTGAGGTAAGGTCCAAGCTGGGTATTGAGACAAATTACTTAGGATTGGGTACCAGTATTGGCGGGGCCAGTTAGGGGCAATTAGTATAATCTTTGGTTTCTCTTGTCTGACTTAGTAGGATCTTGGGAAGAAGAGGCAGAGGAGGAAAGGCGTAAACTGATAGGTTTTTCCAACTGAAGGATAGGGCATCCACTTTCCATGCTTGTCTGTGATAAGTCCTTGTGCAGAATCTTTTCAACTGATAATTTTGAGGAGAGGCAAATAGATCTATGTCCGGGCGCCCCCATTTCTTTGCTATCATGCTGAAGACGTGGATCTAGTTTCCACTCGTGAGGGTCCATAAGGTTTCTGCTTAAATTGTCTGCCAGAGTATTTTGTTTTCCTGGCAGGAATTGAGCTTGGAGATGTACTTGGTAAGTCAAAGCTGTGTCCCACAGTGCCATGACTAGTCTGCAAAGGGGGTATGAGTGCGTGCCCCCCTGCTTGTTTATATACCACATAACCATGGTGTTGTCCGTCTTTATCAGTAGTTGTCCTGGATGAAGTAAGCCCTTGAAGGCTGTCAGGGCATTTTGAACAGCTAACATCTCTTTTTGGTTGATATGCAGATGCATTTGTTTTGGGGTCCATATGCCCTGAATGCATCTTACCACCAGGTGGGCCCCCCCATGTGTAAACTGATGCGTCTGTTGTTAAGGTTTGGCTGGCAGGGGGTAGAGTAAAGGCCTGTCCCATGTTTTGGTGACATGCCTTTGCCCACCATAGAAACTCCTGTTGTAGGCAAGGAATGAGAAGAATCATTGTTTCCAGACTGCGACAATGTTGACTCCATAAACTTTTTAGGTACCACTGAAGTTTCCTCATATGCAGTCTTGCATATGGAATCAGTAGGATGCAGGATGCCATGAACCCCAAAGCCTGCAGAGTTTGTCTTACAGATAACTGGGTTTTTATTGCCATCAGTTTGAAGTACGTAGTCAGTTGCCTTTGTCTGGCGTGAGGTAAATCATCTGGGCAGTTGTATTCAAGCTTGCACCCAGGAATGTTATCTTTTGAGAGGGTACCAGTTGTGATTTCTTTTTGTTTACTGTGTACCCTAGGCATGTTAGAAGCCTTTTCACAAATGTCAGGTGCTGAAGAAGAATGCCCTTGTTCTCTGCTTGAATGAGACAGTCGTCCAAGTAAGGATATATTTGTATACTTCTTTGTCTGCAAAAAGCAATTACTGGTGCCAGGCACTTTGTAAAGACCCTGGGCGAAGTAGATAAGCCAAAGGGCAGTGCAGAGAATTGGTAATGCATTAAGCCAGCCTTGAAACGGAGGTATCTTCTGAACGATTCCCTTATTGGGACATGCAGGTATGCCTCTTTTAGGTCTAATGTCACCAGCCAAGCATTCTTGCCCAGCATAGGCAGAAGCTGCTGCAAAGTTAGCATTTTGAATTTTGGAATGTCCAGGAATGTGTTCAAAATTGATAAATCCAGTATTGGCCGCCAGGCCTTGTCCTTTCTGAGTACCAAGAACAGCCTTGGGTAGAAACCTTGTCCTTTTTCCTGTTCTGGTACTGGCTGAATAGCCCCCATATTCATGAGGGACGTAACCTGTTTCTGTGCCTCTGCCCATTGATTTTTTGGCAGATCCGGCCAACCGTTTGCCATTGGCAGAGTATGGAAATGGAATCTGTATCACTGTGATACTATGTTTAGCACCCACTTGTCCTGGGTTATTAACTGCCAATTTTGAGCGAAAAGTGCTAATTTCCCCCCTAAGGGTGCTGCCAAAAGGTAAGTGCTTGCTGATGGCAGAGGGAAGTCATTGGGACTGTTTCCTGTAGGGTTGCGCTTTATCTCCTCCAGATTTGGAGGTAGAAGCACCCCATTGCTTTGACCTGTAAGAATCTTGTGCCTCACAGGAAAGGACGAATTGTTTTGTAGGCAAGTGTCTACTGAATCTTGGTGGCTGCACTTGTAAGAAGTCTTTTACAGTTTGCATAGACTTAGCTTTGTCTTCCATTTTCTTTAAAACCTCTTCTGCCTTAATACCAGAGTATCATGCACAGTACATCCAGTAATTTAGCTTTAACATGATCAGGCAAATTTTACTCTTTTAGCCAGGCATGCCTCCTAATTACAGATCCAATAACTGCGGCCTTGCAGGAGGCCTCTAAGGAATCAAAGCCACATTGTAAAATATGCTTTCCAACTTGTTCAGTTGCATGCGATAATTCCTGCAATTCTTTATTTTCTGCACATTCAGAAATCAACATCATTTTCTGTTTCAGCAATCCCATAACATGTTGTTGATACTTGAGCATATGAAACTGGCAGTTTAAGGCCCTAATTGCCAAGGTTGCAGATGTTAAAACCTTTTTTCCCCCATCTATCCAGTGCCCATGAATCTCTGTCAGAGGGCGTAGAATTTTTTGCTGCTGAGGCTTTAACTCCCTTTGGACCCTGTGAAATAGTTTCAGGGTCAGCAGCAGGGTTTCTAAATAAAAATTTGTGTGAGTCAGGGACCCTGTAATATCTGTCAGGCTTGCTGGGAGTCAGAGGTAAGGAGTCAGGAATCAAGCTTGACTCCGAAAACGTATCATCCACAATGTCTAAAACAGGGGATATGGCTAAAGGCCTGTGCTGAGGGAGAAGGAAATCCCTGAGCCTCTTTTTTGATTCTGAGAAATCTTGACTCTCCCAGTGAAAATGCTCCCTCTCAAAGTATGCAAGGTTTCTCCAAATGAATAATCCTCAGGAGGTGATGCAGATGGGATAGATTCCTCTGCATCAGAATCCTCATAGGGAGATATAGATAATTCCTGATCAGAAGAGGAATCAGAAGAAATGGAAACCTGATCTGAAGATTCATAAGTGTCTTGCCTAGACCTCTTATCAGGAGGGGGTTGGGAACCCCTGATCAAGGTAATTAGGTCTTCAGCCATTTTGATCATCTGTTTTCTAGGCATAGTGGCCTGTGCACGTGGCTCATGCGTCAGTTTTTTAGCTTTAGAAGTTGCTTTTGTCTTTGGTTTTTCAGTTGTCGTCGGTTTTATATAAAAATGTTGAGGCCTGAATACACCCTCAGAAGCTGGTGCCTGCTCAGCGGCTCCGGACCCATCTGAGGGAGAGACATCCATGGGTACAATACTTTGATTACCTCGCGGCATGCCGGAATCTACATGGGTTGCGGTAGGGGCCTGCGACTTTAAAGTAGCGAGTATGAGGGGCTGCGAAAGCGCCTCACTGAGTACCGGTGAACCGGCGACTGGCTTAGGAGAAGCTTTTCATCGGTTTTGGACCTCGACAGTCTGTCTCTGTCCTTTTCTTTGGGTTTTTTGTGTACCCCGGTAGTCGGATTGCTATTCGATGACATTTCAGGGTAGTTAAATCCGTTTCCAAAATATTTTGAGGCAAAAATATACCGACGCTTAATAGTGCGTTGGTTAAATCTAGCACAAAACAGACAGCCAGGCACGTTGTGATCAGGGCCTAGGCAAGGAATACAGTATAAATGGAAATCCTTATGAGGTATTTGCTTCCCACAAGTAACACAATTATTAACTTTTTCTGACATTGATATGGAGCAAGAAAAAAAGTTTCCCCAATGGGGTACTTCGCTTTAGTGAAGACTTTGGTTCTGAAACTCGAACTCGGAAATTTCAGGAGTCGGACGACCAGCACTTGCGAAATGCTTCTGCTTCCGGCACCGCACGGCAAGAAAGACTAAAGAAAATGATGTCGGCTGCTTGTTTTATACTCCTGACGTCATGGAAGAGGAGACAGCAACCGACACAGGACCCAAGACTTTGGAATTCAGGCCGACTGAGGGCAACCTGCCAGCAGATTACCCAAACGTAATGACTGCAACAGTGAAACACGAAAAACATCTTGGCGTTGCCATCCTTCTTTGGCACTAGCACTGGGGAGGCCCAAGGACTGTTGTACTTTTGAATCACCCCTAGTTCCAAAATCTCCTGTACCTCCCCCCCCTCAGTGTCTGACTCTCTCAGGCACCCTATAAGGGGCTTGCCTAATAGGCCTTTGGGGTCCTGTATCCACCTGGTGCTGCACTAGGTGGGTACACCCTGGTTTCCCAGTGAACATGTCCCCAAATTCCTGCAACACTGCTTGGATTTCTCGAACCTGGGTAGCAGATAGCTGCTGGGATATTGCTACCCCTTCCACTGAGGTGTCAGCCCGAGCCTCACTAAGGAGATCAGTCCCCAGATCTCCCTCATACTCCTCCTGCAATCCACTGCAAATGCTCAGCACAAGGGCCTCCCTCTACCATGGTAAGATTTCATCATGTTAACATGGTACAATTTGTGCCCCTGCCATCTGCCTAGCAGTTCCACCATGTAGTTAACATCACTTACCTTTCTTACCAGCTTATAGGGACCCTCCCCAAGCTGCTTGCAGCTTGTTGTGTCTGACAGGAATGAGAACCATTACCTGCTACCCCACAGCATTCTCTCTAGCATTCCTGTCATACCACACCTTTTTCTGTTGTTGGGCTTCTGCCAGGTTCTCCTGGGCCAAACCCATGATTTCCCTGAGCCTTGTCCTGAGGTTTAGGACGTATGCCACAACAGACTCCTTGTGAGACTCGCAGTCATCTTCCCACTCATCTCAAATTAAATCTAGAGGTCCCCTCACCCTATGCCCATACAGCAACTCAAAAGGTGAAAACCTGTGGATTCCTGGGGAACCTCTCTATAAGCAAACAGATGGGGCAACCATTTGTCCCACTCCCTCTTAAACTGATCTGCAAATGCCCGTAGCATGGACTTGATTGTAGAGTTGAACCTCTCAACAAGATCATTAGTCTGGGGATGGTCTTCATGTGCTTCACCCCACAGGATTTCCACAGACAAGCCAGCAGGTCTGACATGAAATTGGCACCTCTGTCAGTCAGTATTTCTTTTGGGAAACCTACCCTGCTGAAAATCTCTAGCAAAGCATTTGCCACTTTCTCTGCCTCAATGGAGGACAAAGCCACTGCCTCAGGGTACCTTGTAGCATAATCCACTACCACTAGGGTATACTTTTTTCCTGTGGAACTTGGGGTACTCAGAGGACCCACAATATCCATAGCTACCCTCTGAAATGGCTCCTCAATCACAGGCAAAGGCATCCAAGGAGCTCTCACCTTGTCTCCTGCCTTGCTTACCTTTTGGCACTGGTCACAGGTCCTGTAGTACCCTGTTACACATCTCTGGAAATGCCAGACCAATAGAAGTTCTGCATAATACACCTCTTTGTACATTTTATACCCATATGACCTGTAAAGGGAATATCATGGGCTATGGCTAAAAGAACCAGATGGTAGGCTCTAGGCACTACCAACTGCTGTATTCTCTCACCTTCTAGCCCTCCCTGAGGGGTCCAGTCTCTGTCTAGTAACCCTTTGTCCCAGTATACAGATTCCCCCTTTCCTTGAGAATCAGGTGCCTCCCTAGCAACCTGCCTCAGGCCTTGCAATGTAGGGTCTGAGAGCTGAGCCTGTCTCAACTCTCTCCTTGTAACCCTTCCCAGCTCCCCTTCCACGGGAAGTCTGGCATCCTCTGACAGTGCTGCCTCATTGTCAGCCTGGGTACTACTACTCACCTCTACCTTTTCAGTCACTCTGTCCAAGGGAACATCAGTACCCACAAGCAGCTGTGGCTCACCTTCAGTTTCACTGCTACAGAGTAGCTCTCTCCCTGAAGTAACCACCTCACTAGTCCTGGCTGCAAGTATGCAGTCTGTCTGGGTCTCCCCCAGGCTACCAGATCCACATGCTTGCCTCATAGCCTTACTGTGTGTAACTGCATAGGCACATGGTACTGCCTCATCCAAATCCTTCCCTCTCAGGACATCTGCAGGATTTATTTATTTATTTTTTTATTTTACATTTGTTGACCGGGAAAGTCAACAGTTTAGTACCCCTGTTGTCTCGAGACAACCTACTATTGACATTTTGTCTTTCCCACTTACTGGCTCCCTCACCTTTGGTTCCCCACCTTGCCTCCGTGGACATCTGTATGCCACATGGCCCCACTGGGTGCATTCAAAACATTTAACCCTAGCTCCTGGATGTGTACCTGGACTAGTGGCTTCCCCTGCTACTGGCAAATTCTGTTGTGGCAGTCTGTGCTGCCTACCATGGGTTCCGTTAGACCCATGAGCAGTACTGGAGGTCCCCTTCCTGTGCACGGGTACCCTGCTTGCCAGGTATAGGTCTCCCTTCTTCCCCAACTCATCTGAAGTAGCACATTGTCTGTCAGCTAACCAGTTCCATGTGTCCTCAGGCAAAGTACTAAGGGCTTGTTCCCTCACCAAAAGGTCTGCCAGCCCTTCAAAAGTGGTGACCTGACATCCACTCACCCACCTATGGAAATAAGTGCTCAATTCAGCAACATATTCACACACACTTTCATCTGCCTTCCGTCTATGCTCACGAAACGTTTTCCTATACATTTGAGGTGTTAGCTTAAACAGTTCTAAAAGACATTTCTTAAAAGCAGTATAATCAGAACATGCAACTTCAGACATTTTAGATAATGCAGTTACAGCTTTACCATGGAGTAAGGGGGTCAGGAACCATACCCAGAGCCCTTGGTCAACTTCATACTGTTTACATATCCTCTCCCTCTCAAACATGTGAATGAATCTATCAAAATTATCCCCCTCTTTGAACTGTGGAAGAAATACACTCACCTTTGTGCTTCTGGGGTCCAGTTATTTCCTTCCCCATTACCTCCATGACTCTGGTGAAGAGTCAGCATCTCCTTCTCATGCTGTCTCTGTCTCTCTTGTTCCTCAGCTTGCAGACATAACAGTCTCTCATTCTCCTCAGACTGCAAACGTCGCAGTCACTCATTCACTTCTAATTCCACACGCCTGGCCTCCAACTGAAGTCTCTTTAGCTCCAGCTGGATTTTTAAGTCCACTGCAGAAAGGTTGAGCTGTCCATTCTCTGAGGGAATTATATCTCTACTGCCAGTCTGATTGTCCTCCTAGCTGCTGTTTTCTGATGCAGCTGCAACCAAGGCTGCAATCATGTCTGCCTTAGTCAGGTTTCCATGCACCAGTCCCCTAGTCTGGCACATCTCCACCAGCTGGCTCCTTGTCAGCTTTCCATACTCCTCTGCTGACATGCTGCTTGCTCACCCTGACTAACCAAGCTAACAAGAGAAATAAAACAATTATGATCTGAACTCTGAGTATTCAATGCGTGGCTGTTTTAGAGTACAAAACACATTCAAAGCTCACTGTACACTAGTTACAGGATTCACTCTACCCACACCACTACAAGCCAATTAGTATTTGCCAACTAATCAATATGTGATGTGGATATCCCACCACTGCCAAACAATTAATATGTGAGGATATCTCAACCACAGCCACCAATTAATATTTGATGCCCGAGCCCTGGCCCAGCAATCAAGGGGCCTCAATTCTCACCACTAACACCACAGGGTGTCTCATATATGAGGAAAGGATAACAAATGCACACAGTAAAGTGCAATTTCTCTTAACAGCACACAGAGATCACAATCAGGCTGGTTGCTCCCTTGCTCCCCAATAAGACTCTCCACTGGTACAGCTATAGGGTCCAGATCTCTGCCTAGTGGGCAAGCTAAAATCTCCAGCACCCCCTCTGTCCAACCAGAGCATCATGTCCATGCTAACACACACACACACTTTGAGATAAGAGTTTACACAACCACACAGACAAGTCTGAGGAAGGCTGGCACAGGTTCTCTAGCTGTGCCCCTTTACCCAGACTATATATGATAGTACCAGCTGCCACCACCCACTAATAATTATCAGCTACTCAAAGGCCCTTAAAAGGGTGTCCAATTACTGTGCAATATCATTACCCAACTGGTAGATGTGACTAAATAGTCTCAAGGCTTATTATAGTGACCTGGTACAGGATCCTTATATACGTGCAATGTACTCTTAGAGCTTAACTTTTCTCTATACAAAACCAACCACAGTTAAAGGTTTTTAAAATATTTAATAATAAATAATTAAAACCATAAGACAATACTTTCTACTATACAGTGCTAGTCAAAAGTTCAGAGATCACACAGAAATACTTAAAATAAATCAGTAGTACAGTTCTGACATCACAGAAAAACACTTAGTCTAATCTTTCTAATTTCTAGTTATTCCTAAAAGAAAACACACTTCTAAAATAACTTACTTATAGAGCAATGCAGAGTGCTGTGAGTTGGATAGTCAAGTTAAAAATGCTTAATAATCTCTGGTTCCCACTGATTAAATTGCTATTGCAGTTCTGATAAACATTACATCATCTTTTACACTTTCCTGGTGTTCCCAGGCTGACAAACTGCATTTACATTCTTTTACACTTAGAGCAGTACAGGACATTCCACATGTAAATTCTGGTCATTACTGCAGTGGTGGTGCTGCGGTAGCGTTGTCGCCTCACAGTAAAACGTTGTCCTGTTCAATTCTCAGCTAGAGCGTCTTCTGTGTGGAGACATGCGTGAATGGGCGTACCTTCGTTGAAGGTTGTGCGTCAGGGCCGGCAACTCGGCACGTAAAAATCTACTGCCAATCATTAGCGGACAGGAGTTCCGCTGTGGCGACCTCTAACCGGGAAAAGCCGAAAGACACAACTACTTTAGCCTTAAAACAATAGGCAGGATGCTTACTCCAAACTCATCGACTCCACATTCTAACTTCAAAGGAACAGACATAAAGTAATTACAATTTCAAAGGACCAACAAGAAATACTTGACTTAGCTTTCTTTACAGCAGTAGGAAATGTTGCTACATCATTTTAAGTTCAATATTTCACAACATATTCTTTCATTTAAGAAGCAAGCCTGCATTTCAACATTTCACAGTATTTACAAATGATAGAATTATGTACCAAATTCTATTTGACTAGGTTGGCAGCCTTCACCCATCTCTGCCAGTCTTCACACCAGTGAAGGGTTTGGCAAATAAGCACAAACATACACTCATGCACATATGCCAGAAATGTATGCCAGTACTTATAACTTTGACCAATGCCTTTGTGTTTCTGAATTTATACTTTTTGGCTTTTCAAAATAATGCTAATGAACAAACTTGTACCTTTGAAAAATTGGACTTTGCAAAATAAACTTTTCGGATGCATTAGCACGCATGAAAAATGCTAAAGTCATTTATCCTAATTTTAAGAAACATCTCAAACAACTTTACGATGCGAGTGAAATAAACTCTCGGGCACTGTAATACTCTTGTAAAATTGTTTTGCAATTAATCACTTCTTATCAGTGTAAGAAACATATGAAATAACTGCACTATGTGAATAAACTGGACCTCTCTTGCCTAAAACTCAATAACATTTCAAAGTAGTTGCATGCCTTTGCAAATAACTGCATACAGCACACTGAAATGTCCTCAAAATGGCGGTACCTTGCTAGGCAACTCTTTACAGTGTAAAACACACTGTAATGGCGGCACTTTGCAAATAGACATACCCAGCACAAGAAACTTTTCAAAATGGCTATACTTTGACTGTATTTCACAAAATAGTTGCACTTTACACACAATAAACTCTTTGAAATACATGCACAGTAATAAGCACACACTGTAAGCATTTTTACACACTTTGAGATACTTTGAATAACTTTAGTTATGCCCTTGATACAATATGAAGTTGCAGTTATGCCAAAACATAGCACTTTGCCAAAACACGTGCAGTCGCCTTGGTTTATTTTTGCTTAATGTGCCCTTTTTGCCCTTGTTATATTCGTTTTGCTCATTTAAGCCCTTTTCATGCCCAATGTACTTTTCTTGTGCTCGTTGTACTCTAAACATTCCTAGTTTTGCTTTAAACATACTCATTTTACTTTAAACGTACTCATTTTGCTTTACTGTTAATTGTTTCATTGAATACCTTTATTTTAAACATTTCATTTTTAGCCAACAAACTTTTTGTGCCTTCCGCTTGCTCAATAATGTGGTTTGTGCCAATGTAATGCCCCGTTTTGCCTCTTTTATCAAACAAACAGTTCATGCTACTTCTCATTACCTTTGATTCTTTTCTGGCTCTTTTTGGGCTCGTTTCTCTTAGTTTTACCTTCACTGTCATCTCTGCACCTCATGGCTCTGGATCTTGTTCTCTTCAATTTCAGTTCTGACACCATGTCGCTCTCTTACTTTGGACACAATAGAAGAGTCTTTGTGGGTTCTGTTCAAGCAGCTTTATTTTATACAAATACATCACTATAGAAGTTTACTGACTTTAACTTAAGTAACTCATACACAAACTAACAACTGTGATCAGGCATGCTCTCACTGTGGCTGCTCTTACAAAACGACAATAGGGATTGCACATGTCTGGAATTTATATGTACAAGTACAGCCTTGACATGCTTCTTAAAAATATAGGATACTACACCTTTCATTCTGATCTACACCGCGAATATGAAACATTCTAAATATCTCATGCATCAATTTACTACCCACCATCTCATTGTTTGAGAATCTGGGTAGCACCACAACTAAACACAAATTTAGAACTTGAGCATTCAACATTTCATTGTTTTAATCTTTAGAAAAATTCAGGTTTTGATACCAACCAAATCTTCTCATTACAACAAAAGTGGCTGCACTTCTAGAAATAGTGACCACACCTTCCAAGACACTCCTCACAGCATGTTTTGAAATTTGAGTCACATAAGATACAATTTCATTCAGATAACACTACTGTTCAACAAGAAAAGGTACAGCAAAGTGATCTAAAGTATAAGTGCATTGCTAAATGAATTTCCACAAGTTGTCCTGATAATTTAAAATACTAAAACCTAACCACTTGCCAATTTTATCCAGCAATATATGGTTGAAGAAGCCAAGTCGCTCTTGTTAGAGTTGGCACCTGGACAACTGCAGCTGGGTCAGCTGACAAAGGAGCAAAGAGAGCTGCAGAGTACACCTTGTATTTCCTCAGACTTTTTAGGAACTGGTTTACTAGTCAGAGGACTTTTACATGCAGTTTTATAGGCACCTGTTAAGGCTGGTACCAGAGGAGGAACAGCCAAAACATTTGGAATCTAGCCCTCAATAACATCAGAAACTCTGACAATCTCTGGTGTAGCTCCAGACTGCTTACTGTTCTCCTTCCAAAGAATCAGACTGGACAGACTTGGGAGTGTTTACTACTGTCTGCATCAGAGTCTCCATCAAAATCTGCAACATAAGAATGATCTCCAGAGGTAGTAGCCCATAGCTATAATGAATAGGAGCACAGCCTCTAAGATTAGCTGACAGCATAACAATCTTAGTGAGTGAAACTATATCAGCCCTATACATGGTTATAACTTGACTGTTTGTCAAGTGAAGTTTCTGCTTCTTCTTACTATGAAATACACTAGAGAACAAAATATCACTGGAAAGAGTACTATGTCTGGGAAGGGGGTCTCATACCCTGGTGCTCTCCTATACCTGAACATGGAACTGGAACAGCCCCAGAGGATGTGTTTGACCCCCATAACACAAAGAGCTGTGGGCTCACGCCAGAGGGTGATAGGGAAAAGGGTAAGTGGTTTGTAGGCTAGCTTAAGGCAACAACAGATTCACAAACCATATGCTGTGGCATGTTTTTGTTGATTTTTTTCTTTTTAGGTGCAACTGAACTTGATGGGGGCAGCAGTATCAGGATCTATCAAGTCAGGGGAAAAATACATCAGGCAGAATAGTATACTGACACTATTAACAGATGACTAAGGGCAGTAATATTAGATAATATAAACTATATACCGACATAGCAAATAGGGCCAAAATGCATAAAATATAGCAGAAGCACTGTAAATTGTGCTAAGCCTTATTTTGCAATCTGCAAAGTGTAGTAAATAGCAGTCACAGTACCAAGTAAATTTCACTTGTCCAAATAATGACAAAAAAATCAAATACATGTCCTTAAATTAAACAGAAACCATTTAAAACAGCACAAATAAGCATTTACTGAGAGATTCCCTTGTCAGAAATGGAAAAAAAAATCTCCACAGAAAATGCAAATAAAGTAATCTGCAGTAAAAATTATTACTTAATGATAAATTAGCTACAGTTGTATAAAACCAGTGGCAAATATTGCAAAAATTAAGAAAAAAGTTAAAAAATGCAATGTTTTCCTAGCAGAACTTCAAAATGAAGCAAATAAACAGAAAGAACAGGTTTCCTGGCATCCTGTTAAAAGACCGTCCCTAGTGTTCAACTGACACCGTTTCCCAGTACAAGTCATAAAACCCTTAAAAAATCCCCATAACTGCTTAAAAGCAATAATAAGCATACAAAGAGCACAGCAATAAGTTAGAATCACCTGACACATTAAAGTACAGTTGTGCACACTTACCATAAATGTAGATGTTCAAGTGTATTCACTGTTGCAGTCATTACATTAGGAGTAATCTGCTGGTAGGTTGCCCTCAGTTGGCCTGATTACCAAAGTCTTGGGTCCTGCGTCAGTTGCTGTCCCTTCTTCAATGATGTCAGGGGTATAAAACATGCAGCCGACGCCATTACATCAGTTTTTCTTGCCCCAGATGTCAGGTGTCCCCCAAATGGGGAGCAAAATATATAAATAATTTAAAACACAAAAATATATACCTCCAAACAAAAGCAAATGCACCAAAAAGGCTTTTAAGTGAAGTAAAATAAAGGAGAGGCATAGTAAGAGAAAAAAACAGGGGGCTGGAGGGAGGACAACCAGGACTGCAACAGTGAATACACTCTAACATCTACATTTATGGTAAGTGTACACAAATGTACTATGTTTTTCGTGTTTCACTGTTGCAGTCATTACATTTGGGTAGATTCCCAAAGCTAAGGTTGGGAGGATGGATTTATACAGTATTAGGACCGGCTATAAGGCCCTGCAAAACAGCAGTGGCAAAGCCAGCTCTGGATTTAGAGAAAATTGGTAAATGATGGTGCTTGGTGAAAGTATGAACTGAACACCAGGTAGCAGCTTCTAGAATATCCCTGGTAGGAACACCTCTGAGAAAGGCTGTAGAAGTAGATGCAGCCCTGGTGGAATGGGATCTGATCCCCTAGGGGATAAGTTTTCCATGGTGCTTATAGCAGAAATGAATACAATGGCTTATCCATTTGGAAATGGTTTGCTTTGATATAGCCTTTCCCTCTGCCCCTGCAGCAAATGCTACCAGCAGTTGTTCAGATTTTCTTCGAGATTTAGTCTTGCCCAAGTAAAATCTAAGTTGTCTGTGTACATCCAATGAATGCAGACTCTGCTCCCCCTTGTTCTGTGGATTGGGAAAGAAAGTTGACAAATGAATGGACTGATTAAGAGCCACACTGGATACCACCTTGGGCATGAAGGATGGCTTGGTCCTGAGTGACACCCTGTCCACATGAAAGATGATGAAAGGCTCCACTGCCATAAGGGCCTGTAATTCAGAAATCCTTCTAGCCAAAGTGATTGCTAAAAGGAAGGCTATTTTCCAGGAAAGAAATTTTAAGTCTGCAGTAGCAGCTGGCTCGAAAGGAGGTAGAGTGAGTTTCTCAAATACAAAGTTAAGGTCGCAGGCGGGGGTTGGAGCTCTCATGGGCATTCTTAAGTTTTTGGCCCCTCTGAGATACTGCTTTAGCAGAAGATGAGAGAAGGGGGGGGGGTTCTATGTTGTAATGCGCTGAAATGGCTGCGGCATAGATTTTTATGGAAGAAAAAGATAGGCCCTTGTGAAGCATCTCAGTTAAGTATTGCAAAATCTGAGGTAAATTGGGCACTGCTGTGCTCATCCCTTTAGACTTGATTCCAGGCACAGAATCTTTTCCATTTGACAGCATAAGATTTTCTAGTACTAGGTCTTCTCACCTCCAAAATGACATCCATCACAGGTTTGCTGAGGGATGCTAAGGGGGAATTTAAGTGATTAGCCAAGCTACAAGATTCAATGTTTGGAGCCGAGGGTGCAGAATTTGGTTGTTCTGCTGAGACAGTAAGGAAGGCGTCTGAGGCAGGTGCCATGGAGATTTGTGAGAGACTGTGTAGGAGTGAGTACCAGTGTTGGAGAGGCCAGTCTGGAGCAAGCAAAATCATTTTTGGTTTGTCCTGTTTGACTTTTAGTAGAACTTTGGAGAGCAAAGGCAGAGGGGGAAAGGCATAGACTGATAGGTTTTCCCAGCTGAAGGACAGAGCATCCACTTTCCAGGCTTTTTTGTGAGGAGTTCTTGTGCAAAATTTGTCCAACTCGTAGTTCTGGGGTGAGGCAAAGAGATCTATGTCTGGGCTCCCCCATTTGCATGTCAACATGCTGAAAATCCGTGGTTCCAGTTTCCATTCGTGTGGGTCCATGAGATTTCAACTTAGGTCATCTGCCAAAATATTCAGCTTTCCTGGCAGGAATTGAGCTTGTAGTTGTACTTGATAGCTCAATGCCATAGCTTGTCTGCAGAGGGGGTAGGAATGGGTACCCCCCTGCTTGTTTATGTACCACATAATTGTGGTGTTGTCCATCTTTACCATTAGTTGCCCTGGATGAAGGTAGTCCTTGAAGGCTGTCAGTGCATTCTGTACAGCTAGCATTTATTTTTCATTGATATGAAGGTGCATTTGATTCGGGCTCCATTTGCCCTGAATGTACTTCCCTGCCAGATGAGCCCCCCCCCCCATGCATAGTCTGATGTGTCTGTAGTTAGGGTTTGGGCTGCAAAGGGTGGTGTGAATGGCAGTCCCTTGTTTTGGTGGCAGGCCTCTGCCCACCATAGGAACTCTAGTTGCAGGAAAGGTATGATAGGAATCATTGTTTCCAGGCTGTGACAATGTTGAATCCATTAACAGTACAGTTTTGTACCTACCATAAATGTAGATGTTAGAGTGCTAATACAGCTGCAGTCATAACAGATGGGTTCTCCTGCCGTCAGGCGGGTCCTCGGTCGGCCAAATTCCAAAGTCTAGGTCTGGCGTCGGTTGTCGTTGCTTCTTCCCTGACGTCAGTGCGACAGGGGTATAAAGGAACCAGCCGACGCCATTTTCTTCAGTTTTTCTTGCCCCAGATGTCAGGTGCCCCCAGACGGAAGGCAATACATAAAATTTGTGTAATAATGCAGTGCAGTATAATCAAAATACAGTAGTTGCAAGCAAATACATAATAAATGAATACACCAGTCAGGTTGTATGAGGATGTGTTAGCCTATAGGCCTGTCCCAAGAGGGGAAGGAGTGAGGGAAACCTGGACTGCAGCTGTATTAGCACTCGAACATCTACATTTATGGTAGGTACAAAACTGTACTATGTTCATCGTGCATACAGCTGCAGTCATAACAGATGGGTAGAATCCCAAAGCTAAGAAAGGGGTGGTAGGCACTAGGTGGAACTAGGAGGAGCCAAAATGCCCTGCAAGACTGCAGTGGCAAAGCCTGCTCTAGATTTGGAGTATAATGGTAGGTTGTAGTGATTGGAGAAGGTATGCACAGAACTCCAAGTGGCTGCTTCCAAAATATCCTTGGTAGGAACTCCTCTGAGGAAGGCTGCAGAGGTGGCTGTGGCCCTGGTGGAATGAGTTCTAATGCCTGTAGGTACAGTTTTGCCATGAAAGGAATAGCAAAAGCGTATGTAGTGGGCTATCCATTTTGAGATTGTCTGTTTGGAAATTGGCTTTCCTTGAGCTCCTACCGCATAGGACACAAAGAGCTGTTCTGATTTTCTGAAAGGCTTTGTTCTGTCCAAATAATAACACAGTTGTCTGTGGATGTCCAAGGAATGTAGTAATCTCTCCCCTTTGTTTTAAGGATTAGGATAAAAAGTAGGTAAATGTATGGCCTGATTTAAAGCTACCCTGGATACCACTTTAGGCATAAAGGATGGGTTGGTTCGTAAGGAAACTCTGTCCTGATGGAAGATGATAAAAGGCTGGACAGCCATGAGAGCCTGTAGTTCTGAAACTCTACGAGCTGAGGTGATAGCCAGAAGGAAAGCTGTTTTCCAGGACAAATATTGCAAATCTGATGAGGCAGCTGGCTCAATGGGAGGCAAGGTCAGTTTTTCTAGAATGAAATTAAGATCCCAAGCAGGTATTGGTTGTTTCCTTGGAGGTCTTAAATTCTTAGCCCCTCTGAGGAACTGTCTTAAGAGAGGGCGAGAGAATAAAGGTGGATCAGTGTTGTATTCTGCAGAAATGGTTGAGGCATGGATTTTGATGGAGGAGAATGAAAGTCCACTGCTTAGCAGCTCAGCCAAATATTGTAGTATTTGAGGTAAATTCAGTTTTCCAGGGTCCTGGCCCTTTTTCTCATTCCAGACACAAAAACGTTTCCATTTTGCAGAGTAAGCTTTTCTAGTTGATGGCCTTCTGGCCTCCAAAATTACATCCTGCACCTCCTTGGAGAGTAGGGCCTGTTGTGATGCTAAGGAATCTTCCAGGCGGCTAGATTGAGTGTTTTTAGCTGGCTGTGAAGAGTTTTGAAGCTGTGCTGAGTCAGAAGAAGAGGCATTAGAGGCAGGGTCCATGGTGGGGAATGCGTCAGGCTCCTCAGGAGTGGGTACCAGTGTTGCCTTGGCCAGTCCAGAGCAATGAGAATCATCTTTGGTCTGTCTGCTCTGGTTTTCAATAGAACTTTGGGCAGCAGAGGAAGAGGTGGGAAGGCATAAACTGTCATTGATGTCCAACTGAAAGACAGAGCGTCCACTCTCCAGGCCTTTGGATGGAAAATCCTTGAGCAGAATTTTGTCAATTGATGATTTTTGTGGAAGGCAAAGAGATCTATGTCTGGACTTCCCCATTCTTGGATTATTTCTGTAAAAACTTTTGGATGCAATTTCCATTCGTGTGGATCTGTCATATTCCTGCTTAGGTTGTCTGCCAGCATGTTTTCCTTGCCTGGCAAGTACTGTGCTTGTAGTTCCATTTGTAAGTCCATGGCCATGTTCCAAAGTGACATGGCCAGTCTGCATAGGGGGTAAGAATGTGTTCCTCCCTGTTTATGTACCACATAACGGTGGTGTTGTCCGTTCTCATCAATAGTTGACCTGGTTGTAGAAGGTCCTTGAAAGCTATAATAGCATTTATTACTGCTAGCATTTCCTTTTGATTGATGTGAAGGTGCTTTTCTTTTTGGGACCATTTGCCCTGAATGCACCGATCTGTCATGTGCGCCCCCCAGGTGTAGTCCGAGGCGTCTGTTGTGATGACTTGATTTGCTTGAGGCTTGCTGAATGGAAGACCTGTGTTTGTTTGACATGCTTGAGCCCACCACAGAAATTCCTTTTGCAGACATGGAATTAGTGGTATTATTGTTTCCAAACTGTGGCTGTGTTGAGACCATATGTTTTTCAGGTACCATTGTAGTTTCCTCATATGCAGCTTTGCACATGGGATTAGTAAGATGCAAGATGCCATGAATCCCAGAGCCTGCAGGATTTCCTTGCAGTCAGCCTGGTGCAATTTGCTAGTGTTCTGAAGTATTGAATTAGTTGCCCCTGCTTCTCTGGCATGAGGTAGGCCATCTGGGTGTTTGTGTCCAAATTGGCACCCAGGAAAATTATCTTCCGAGAGGGTATTAGCCTTGATTTCTTTTTGTTGACTGTGTATCCCAGAGAGTTCAACAAAATTATTACATAAGCCAGATGTTTCAGAAGAATGTGCTTGCTGTCCGCTTGGATCAGGCAGTCGTCCAAATAGGGGTATATTTGTATCCCTTGAAGTCTGTAGTAGGCAATTACTGATGCCAGGCATTTCGTGAATACTCTGGGCGCAGTAGATAAGCCAAAGGGCAATGCAGAAAATTGATAATGGGTTGAACCTGCAAGAAATCTGAGGTACCTTCTGCAATTTTGTCTGATTGGGAAATGCAGGTATGCCTCCTTGAGGTCCAATGTTACCAGCCAAGACTCCTTGCCCAGCATGGGAAGAAGTTGCTGTAGAGTGAGCATCTTGAATTTTGGTACAAGTAGAAATGTGTTTAGGATGGATAGGTCCAAAATAGGTCTCCAATCTTTTCCCTTCCTTGGTACCAGAAATAGCCTGGAATAAAAACCTTGACCTTGTTCATGCGTAGGTAACCTCTTGAATAGCTTTCATGTTTATGAGATCTGTAATTTGCCTTTGTGCCTCTGCCCTTTGATTGTGTGGCAGGTTTGGCATGCCTCTCATTTTTGGAAGGGTGTGAAAATGGAATTTGTAGCCTCTGTTGTATAATGTCCAGGATCCATTTGTCCTTTGTGACAATATGCCAATTTTTGAAAATAATGCCAGCTTTCCTCCTAAGGGGGCTGCCATTTGAGACTTGGTTGGCATGCAAAGGGGAAAGTCATTGGGTTTGCTTTCTGAAAGACTGTGAGTTATCCTCACCACCTCTTGGTGTAGGAGCTTGCCATTGTCTGCCTCTAAACGATCCTTGGGATTGTCCTCTGCCCCTCGGGCGCCTGTATCTGCCTCTTTGGGGTCTGTCCGTGGCAGGAAAGGACCAGTTTTTGGAAGGCCAATTTCTACTAAAACGTGGGGGTTGTACCTGTAGAAAATCTTTCACAGTTTGCATTGATTTAGCCTTTTCCTCCATTTTCCTTAATACCTCCTCAGCATTAGCACCAAATAGTACATCCTTTTTAAGAGGGGTGCCTAGTAATTTAGCTTTCACATGATCAGGCAAGGCTTGTTCCTTGAGCCAGGCATGCCTACGTATGACTGATCCTGTAACAGCAGCTCTACATGAGGCCTCTAGAGCATCAAAACCACATTGTAAGGTATGCTTACCCACTTGTTCTGCACTACGCATCAAATCCTGCAACTCCTTCAAGTCTGGTTGTTCAGGTTGTGACATTTTACTTTTCAATTGTGATGACAAAAACTGTTGGTATTTTAGCATATGAAACTGACAGTTTAAGGCCCTCATGGTTAAGGTAGCCGAGGTATATACCTTTTTTCCCCACCTTTCTAAGGATCTGGAATCTCTCTTGGAAGGTAATGGATTTTTAGCAATGGAGGCCTTAACTCCCTTGGGACCCTGTGAGATGGTTTCTGGGTCAGCAGCATGGCTTTTGTATAGAAATTGGTGTGAGTCAGAAACCTGTAGTACCTGTCAGGCTTAACTGGAGCTGGAGGTAGAGAGTCCGGGTTAAGGCAGGCCGTCGAGTAAACATCATCTAGGATGTCCAAGACAGGAGGTATAGCCAGAGGCCTGTGCTGAGGTAGCAAGAGAAATTCCCTAAGCCTTTTCTTGGAATCTGAATAATCTTGGCCTTCCCAGTGGAAGTGTTCCCTTAAGGTATGCAAAGTTTCCCCAAATGAGTAATCCTCAGGGGGGGATACAGAAGGGATGGATTCCTCCGCATCAGAGTCTTCAAAGGGAGTAAGAATGTTCCTGATCATCAGAGTGCTCTGAAATAATGGAACCCTGATCAGAGGAGGGAATCTTCCTCCACTCTGGGCCTTTGTCTGGTGGGGGCTGAGAACCTCTGATAAGAGTTATTAAATCCTCAGCCATTTTAAGCATCTGTTTCTTAGGCATGGGGCCTGGAGATGGGCCCTGTGTAGCTGGTCTCTTAGAGTGCATGGTTGCTTTAGACTTAGTGAAAGCCTTGATGGAGAAAGAAGAGGAAGGTCTGAAGACACCTTGAGTGGAGGTGGACCTGTCCACATTCTGAGTTTCAACGCTAAGAGTGGCTTCGGTATCTGTAGTCGGGTGTGGGCCGAGGAGCCTGCGACCTCAGGCATAGGAGACAACGTCAAAGAAGTGTCGTCGGTAGTCCGGGGCTGCGTAGGCACCTTGCTGAGAACCGGACCACATGTCAGCTTTGGCGTGGTGTCGGTAGAGGCCGCGGACCTCGAGTGTCGGTCCTTATCTTTGCGTTTTTTAGACAAAACCGGAGTCGGAGTATCCGACGACATAATATAGTTAAATGCTTTTCCAAAATAATGCTGGGCGAACTCCACCCGACGCTTAATAGTGCGTTTGTTGAATGTAGCACAAAAGCGACAGACCGAGACGTCGTGGTCTGGGCCTAAACAAGGTATACAGAAGGAATGGAAATCCTTATGCGGTATTTGCTTCCCACAAGAAATACAATTATTAACTTTGTCTGACATCGGTCTGAGGCAAGAAAAGTTTCCCCAGCGGGTACTTAGCTTTAAGAAGACTTGGTTTCCAAATTTTCATAATCTCAGGAGCTGGCCGACCGGCACTTGCGAACTGCTTCTGCTTCGGGCACCGCGCGGCAAGAAAGACTGAAGAAAATGGCGTCAGCTGGTTCCTTTATACCCCTGTCGCACTGACGTCAGGGAAGAAGCGACGACAACTGACGCCGGACCTAGACTTTGGAATTCGGCCGACCGAGGACCCGCCTGACGGCAGGAGAACCCATCTGTTATGACTGCAGCTGTATGCACGATGAACATCTTTTAAGTACCACTGAAGTTTCCTCATATGCAGTCTTGCATATGGAATTAGAAGAATGCAGGAGGCCATGAACCCCAAAGCTTGCAGTATTTGTCTTGCAGATAGCAGAGCTTTTGTGAACACCTGTTTGAAGTAAGTCACCAACTGAATTTGCTTTTCTGGTGTAAGGAAAGCCATCTGGGAAGTTGTATTGAAGTTTGCATCCAGGAATGTAATGTTTTGAGAGGGTGCTAGTTGTGATTTCTTTTCGTTTTTGGTGTACCCTAGACAAGTTAGAACCCTTTTTACAAACGCCAGATGTTTTAGAAGAATGGCCTTGTTTTCTGCCTGAATTAGACAATCGTCCAGGTATGGATATATCTGAATATTTCTTTGCCAGCAAAATGCAGTTACTGGAGCCAGGCACTTTGTAAAGACCCTGGGCGCAGTAGATAAGCCAAAGGGCAGTGCAGAGAACTGATAATGCAAGTAGCCTGCTTTGAAGCGGAGGTATCTTCTGCAAGATTCCCTGATAGGGATATGCAGGTAAGCCTCTTTTAGATCTAGAGTTGCCAACCAGGCATATTTGCCTAGCATAGGAAGTAACTGGTGAAGAGTCAGTATCTTGAATTTTGGAATGTCCAGAAAGGTGTTTAGAGTAGACAGGGCTAGAATTGGATGCCATGATTTGTCTTTTCTGGGTACCAGGAAAAGTCTGGAATAGAAACCTTGTCCCTTTTCCTCTTCTGGTACTAGTTGAATAGCCCCCATGTTTAGGAGGGAAAGTACTTGTTTCTGAGCCTCTGCCCACTGATTTGGGGGCAGGTCTGGCCACCTGTTTGGAGTTGGCAATGTGTGGAAATGAAATCTGTATCCCTGGGACACTATATTTAAAACCCATTTGTCCTGGGTTATAAGTTGCCAGTTTTTTGCATGAAGTGCCAGTTTTCCCCCCAAAGGGGCAGCTAAAAGATAAGTGGTAATTCAAAAGGAAAGTCATTGAGACTATTTACCATAGGGAGGTGTCTTGTTGTTTCCAGATTTGGAAGAGGAGGCACCCCATTGCTTAGTTCTGAAAATCCCTTGGGACTGAAACCTGGTGCTTTTGGAATGCCTGGGTTTGGTTTGAGTGGCTCTGGAAGGAACTGGAAAGGACCAGTTCTTAGTAGGCCAGTGCCTACTAAATCTTGGGAGTTTGTACTTGTAAGAAATCTTTCACAGTTTGCATAGATTTAGCTTCATCTTCCATCTTTTTTAGAACTTCTTCAGCCTTATTGCCAAACAGACAGTCCTGCTGCAAAGGAGCATCCAGCAATTTTGCTTTAACATGATCAGGCAGAGATTGCTCCTTAAGCCAAGCATGCCTTCTAAGCACAGACCCAGTAACAGCAGCCCTGCAAGAGGCCTCCAAAGAATCAAAACCACAATGCAAAGTATGCTTTCCAACTTGTTCAGCTGAATGCAATAAATCCTGTAAATCTTTATTTTCCACACAGTCAGAAATCAACATCATTTTCTGTTTAAGCAGTCCCATGATATGCTGCTGATATTTTAGCACATAGAATTGACAGTTTAAAGCCCTGACTGCCAAGGCTGCAGAAGTATAAACCGTTTTACCCAATCTATCCAGTGCCCTGGAGTCTCTATCACAAGGGGTAGGATTTTTAGCAGTAGAAGCCTTAATGCCCTTGGGCCCCTGAGAAATGGTTTCAGGGTCCGCAACAGGATTTTTGAAAAGGAATTTGTGAGAGTCAGGAACCCTGTAGTATCTGCATGGCTTACAAGGGGCCGGAGGCAGAGAATCAGGGGCCATACTGGATTCTGAAAACACATCAACAATGTCTAGTACAGGAGGTATAGCCAAAGGCCTATGCTGAGGAAGAAGAAGGAAATCCTTAAGCCTCTTTTTGGATTCCGAAAAATCCTGACTTTCCCAGTGGAAGTGCTCCCTTAAAGTATGTCAAGTTTCCCCAAAAGAAAAATCCTCAGGGGGAGAAGCAGAAGGAATGGAATCCTCTGCATCAGAGTCCTCATAAGTAGGTAAGGACAAATCCTGTTCATTAGAAGAGTCAGAAGAAACAGAGTCCTGTTCAGAAGATTCATAGTCAAGTTCAGCCCTAGGCCTCTTAGAAGGGGGGGGGGGTTGACTACCCCTGGTTAAAATAATTAAAACTTCAGCCATTTTGATCATTTGTTTTTTAGGCATAGGGGCCTGAACATGCGGCCTGGGTGTCGGTTTTTTAGACATAGATCAAGATTTTGGCCTTAATATTGAAGGTGGTGTTGGTTTAATATACAAATCCTGGCCTGAATACACCCTCAGAAGCCGGTGCCTGCACAGCGGCTCCAGACCCATCCAAGGTAGAGACATCCGTGGGTTCCATAGGTGAAGCATCTCGCGGCATACCGGACTCCGAATGGGTCTCAGTAGAGGCCTGCGAATCAGAAGTAGCGGGTATCAGGGGCTGCGTAAGCGCCTCACTGAGTACCAGCGAACTGGCGACTGGCTTAGGAGAAGCACTGTCAGCAGTTTTGGACATCAACGGCCTGTCTCTGTCTTTTTCTTTGTGTTTTTTCAGTATTCCGGTAGTCGGATTGCTAACCAACGTCATTTCTGGATAATTAAACCGAGAACCAAAATATTTAGAAGCAAAAATGTTCTGATGACGGATAGTGCGCAGAGTATAAAGCACAAAACTGACAAGGTGCGTTGTGGTCAGGGCCTAGGCAAGGAATACAGTATAAATGGAAATCCTTATAAGGTATTTGCTTCCCACAAGTAATACAATTATTAACTTTTACTGACATCGGTAAGGAGCAAGAAAAAGTTTTCCCAATGGGGTACTTAGCCCGGGTTCTGAAACCGAAACGAAATTTCAGGAGTCGGCCTGGCACTTGCAGGCTGCTGCTTCTCTCTTTCGGGACCCCGTATGATGAGAAGAACTGATGTAATGGCTTGCATGTTTTATACTCCCTGACGACCTGACTCTTCGATGAGATAAAAAGACTTTAAAGGTTGCAATAATAAAGACCAAGATAAGTTTCCAAATGGTTATTATCTGAGCTGAAGAAAGGTGCTCATCAATATGCAGCTGCTGAGGGAGATTACAAGTGACACCGTCCCACAGTGACACTAAACTAAAATGAAAATCTGGGTTCTTTCTTGGGGCTATGCTTTCCTAGCCAAGAGAGACCCAGAGAGGAGAAGAGAAGTTTGATTCTGAGGTTTGAAAAGCTGTCAATGACATACCTTGCATATTTGACATCCAGGAGCAGAGATTTTTTTTAACACCCCTCCCCACCTTTTTTTTTTTCCCCCCCCCTTTTTTTTTTTTTTTTTTTTTTTTTTTTTTTTTTTTTGAAACAAAATGATGGCCAGCAAAGAAATGATGGCCAGCAATGATCAAATGTGGTTGATCAACTTGTAGCTGCAAAATCCATCTATATTCACTTATTTCCAGTTTATTATTTAAATCACATATCCTAATGTCTTTGGCAATAATACCTATAATTCTGAAAATAAAAGTGTGTGAAGTTCCAATTTCATTGATATGTTTAGCCAAAGCATTGGTTAATACATTCCTTCCAGTTATAGTTAAATATCCTAATCCTTTTAAATTCTTTTTCAATTTTTTGTTGAAAAAAACTAGAATTTGACTTGCAAGTTGCAAGATATATCACATTAACCAAACTACAAGTTGAAAAATATTTACAATTATATACCTTATTAGTTAATGGATGAACGAATCTTGAACTTTTATTAATAAAATTACAACAGTAGCAACTGTAACATGGATGAGTGCCATTCTTATTAGATTGTCTAACTGGAGGATTTCTTCGCATCTCCTTATAACATGAACACTGTTTAAGACTGGAGCAATTACGATATGCAAACTTTGGTTCACTGCCAACTATTCTTTGCAATTCTGGTAAAGCCTTTAGGATACCCCAGTTAACAGATATAATTTTCCTTACCTGGTTGCTACAGCGCCTGTATGTGGTTATATAACGTAATGTATTGGCATTTTCCTTATGATTAATGGCACTGTCTCCTGTTATGTCATTACCAAAATATGGTTTAGCTACACTATATTTTAAAGAAGTTACATCATTAAACGTGTTAGTTAACCGATCAGACTCATACTCCCTTTCCATAAATTCTTCTATCATCTCACGTTTGATTTTTATATTTGTTAAAATCTGTACTGAGTCTACTTGAGCGTATCACCTAAGATTTAACTTTCTCTTTAATACGTGGGGTCCATGCATAATTTTTCTGTGTAAATATTTATTTTTATGCACAGCTTTTTTATATATGGATGTATGCATATCAGTCTCATCATAACAAATAGCAATGTCCAAGAACTCAATATTATGTGCTGAATTAGTCACAGAAAATTTCAAAAAATTAGTACTATTATTCAAAAAGTCAACAAACTGAATACGTTCTTCATTGGTACCATCCCAAATAAAGATGTCATCTACAAAATGTTTTAAATAACAAACCTTACTTGAAAAATGTGTAGGTCCAATACATGTATAGTTTCATTCTCCCAACTACTTAAACTAAAGTAGCATACATATTAGCAACAGGGGTTCCCACTGCTATCCCCAACATGAGATGATAGTATTTATTAGTAAATAGAAAAATATTATTTTCTAAAACAGTTTCAAGTAGCTCACAAACTGTCTCAACCTGTCTGCCCGTAGTATGACCTGCTGTTATGCTTTTAAATGGACTTTAACTGATTGTGTTAGTTTTGTCATTGGCTGTGTGGTGTAATTATACTATTTAAATGGACTTCTACTGTAAAATGGTAGCACTGAAGAAGGGTCTGTGACCTGAAAGCTTTGTGTATTTTATTAAAGTTATATATCGGTACGCTGTTTAGTTCATTTTTTTAATTGAGTTTACAAATACAGCACCCAGAGAGAGAGAGAGAAAGTAAATATTGCATCATATTTCATGCAGATGCACACTAGTCATGTAAAGGAAAACTATAAGATAAGCAAACAATATGAGAACAACTTGCAGACCAAACACATTACCCAAATACATGAACACTGTGTAAAATCAGGAAGAGTTTCAAATGTGTTTCATACAATACTCAATTTTATTTTGCACAAATGCACACTAGCCGTTAATGCCTGACTTTAAACTGTGCACAAAGCTCCCAAGGAAAAAAAAGCATAAATATTCCAATTTATTTCTCACAACGGCTCGCTATCCAGGCCTTAATACCAGACTTTAAGCTAAGCAAGTGAAGAGGATAACTTCCGATTGCACAGCTAGCCACCCCAACCAAAAGCATTCAATGCATTTCACTCAAATGCACACTACCCTTTAAAATAATATGAAAAGGGCAAACTTACTGCCACCCCCCCCCCAAAAAAAAAAGCATATTTATTCACACAAATGCATCTTAAGGGTAGAATTTAAACCAACCAAGTTATATTCATCCACAGCACAGGAAGTCAACCCTCCCTTCAAAAAATATAAAAATATTCCAATTTAATAACACAAATATTCACTTGCCAGGCTTAATGGCAGAATTTAAGTTGAGCAAGTGAAAGGGAAAGTTACTTTAATCTACAACCTAGCTAGCTATACCCCACCCCACTAAAAATAGAGGGCAGAATAGTACAATGAAAAAAAAATATCCAATTTCAAAATAATTAGACAAATGCTCATATACACACACTAGCCTAGCCACCACCCCCCTCCCTCTCTCCATCTTCAAAAATAAGAAAATCTGGTTATATTCAAACTAAAAAAATGCTTACATTCAGTCTGGTAGTCAACAATGCCCTGACTTATTGGCTGATTCCCTTGCTGTGATTATTCAAGTTGCAAGGTCAGGTTAAACAAACTTTTCCACTGCAAAACTCCCTACTGCACTGTACTACTCACAACTAGACGGCTGCTGTCAATTTTAAAAATAACCTCAAGTTCTCTCCAGGTTGCCAAAGTTCAGCTGACCTCAAGACATACAGGTAGAGGAAGGTGGACCAGTTCAGTCACATCAAGCACTTAATGCAGGATATGCAAATTCTAGAAATAACTGTAGAAAAAAGACAGTTCAACAACCTCCACAAACATTTATACAGTAACACCAATGCAGGCTATGAAAACACAAACAAACAAAACTGCAGCAACATTTTAGAGTCTACCCCAATGTCTCTCGAATCTATCAAGACAAAATAACATTAAGGCAAGGATTGCTAAGCAATAACAAAAATTAAATGGCTACTAAACCTGAATCTGTGATAATGTCATCAAACAGGTCGGCCTCTTTTAAATCTCTCCACTAACTGTAACTCAAAGATTTTAGCAGCATTTTTTTTAAATGCAGGACCAAATATCTTAAAACAATGATGGTCATGTCTAAACAGACACTGTGTGCAACTCATGATGCATTATGCAGTAAAAATAATGAAAGAATGAGGAAGCGATCAGCCTGTCTGTACAGCAGAAGGCCCCTGGTAAGATCCCAGATTTAAAGCTGCTAACTGAACAGGCTATTCTAATGCATATTTTTGTAACTCTGAGTGTAATGCTAAGTGCTCAACTGTCCCCATTGTGCTGTTCCTAGTAGGTACTGCTGATGGGAGATCTCCCCTGGATCCATAGTTATAGTCACTGCAAATCATGAGAGGAAAAACATTCTCATAGAATGATCAGCATTTTGAAACAAGCAATACCAACTAATCCACCCCACAGAAAAATAAAAAAAGGGAAGTGCATCTTACTCATCTGCCAAGGTAGATTTCAGGAAAGGTTTACAACAATCACTTCCATTCTAATGTCACAGTCACTATAGAGAAAAGAACCTGGTCCTTAGCACATTTTAACACCTAAAGGCCCCACCTGAAAAAAGTTGGGGTCGGTTTTAAAAGAATAGAGGCATATATGTTCTCTAATGCAGACAGAGGACTACCTCCATTACAAGTCCTCAATGATCTCTGATGGGGATTGACAAATAAGATGTCTATCTACATGGTACATTCAATCTACTCTGACGGCACTCATTAGAAAAGGAAGACAATTAGCCAAAGCTGCCATGTACAAAGAAGCACCAGTAACTGCAGTGCTGGTCAAAGCATCGGTAATGTCAAAGGTGCAATACAGAACTATGGAACTAAACTTCTAAAGAAGCAAGAAGGCTTTCTTTCCTGGCTAACCTCCAGTCATCTAAGTCAGGGAGGAAGTTTGCTCAGTCAGAGAAAACTGGAAATGATACACAAATGACAGACACTCATAAGTACTGATACCCAGTGTGGTAGACGCATAGATCCACCTACTGAACCTGTTCATAGCCTAGAACTCTATATTCAAGGACATAACAGACAAATCCTAAGAGTTAAGACAGGAGTCTAAGATACTTAGTCAAACAAAGAGCACATGGGAAAGCAAGTACAAGCAATCAGTCTTCTTGTGTACAGCAGATCCAGAATCAGAGTACTTTTAAGCTGCAAAAATTAGATTTTTGATGAAAGACTTCAGGCTAGGAAGGGAGATCATGACTTTGCTTCAGCCTACCCCAGATAAATATTATGATAACTCCTGAAGAGGGCCACAGGCAACTTACAACAGCAAACCATGCTAAAGTGACCTTTCCTACCCCAAGAGTACTCTTAAATGTGGGGTACTTAGGAGGTCAAATATCTGAGGAGGAAGACTCCTTACATAACTCAGTCATAAAGAAATACAAAAGCTATGTAAATACAGATCTGGTCTGGCTGTTTCATATCCTTCACCTGAAGGATTAAGGCTGGCAGGTAATTAGCCACCCAGCTCATAAAAAAATCCTAGTCCACCCTAGCTGTCTCCCATTTACCCACAATGCACATAAACAGAGGACCCCTCTCTAAATCTCTGAAGTCTGCAAAAATGCAGAAATAGAAAAGGAGAATGGGGGAAAACAGACAGAAGAAACAAATAATATAGACTACTCTAGACTCAAAGGTCAAAGGAAAGAGTGAGGCAATGGTGAAGAATATTAAACGCCAACACAGATCTATAGTTACTGTAAGTATGCAACTTTCATAACTGACACCGGTACTTTCATTTCCTTCACTTACAGGACAGAGTCTCAAGCTAAATGTTCATTTGCAGAACACCCGAGTGGAGAGCCTTCCTCTGACTGATACTTCAAATAATCATGCAACATTTTATATGGCCTATTAATTACCCAATTTTAACAGTTTCTCTTCTACACTCAATTAAAAACTTTACCATGACTTATCTTTCACTTAGTATTCCCCAGTCCCTTTCCCTATACCCTGATATCAATCCCTGGTAGGGAAGGCAGTCTAACCTAACTTCTGCTTAGTCCCATCCCACTCTGTTACTTTTTCTCTAGTCTAGTGATGGCGAACCTATGACACGTGTCAAAGGTGAAACGCCACGACATTTTGTGTGACACACCAACATTCATGACACCCGAGTTACCAAAGAATCTACTTTTGCATTTGTTGCTTGTGTGAAGTGCACTGAATTATTTTGTTCCTGGAGCCAGTTCAACAACACTGCTGCAGAGATAAGGAAATTATTAACCTCTAAGACTACTTTGGTATACTTTCTCGATAGTCTGCAAAGGGCAGTGCTGACTTTGTTTTCTCTTTGTGGTTACACTTCTGCAATGGGCAAGTAGTCTGTATTTCTAGGAGTGTGCTGTTTTACACTCCTCTCAACTTTCCCTCTTAATCCCTCCTAAAACTGGCAACTTTTTATACTTAATAATGACAATGATTACATTTATACACTAATTTTACTTCAGAAAATGTACATTAATTCACATTCATTTTTTTCAGTCAGTGTCTCAAATTAATAGTACCAGTAGTTTAAAACTGTCCATGTCTTTTTTTTCTAGATTTGTCCCTGATTCTGTTGAGATTTATCCCCGATGTATTGAGAGCCATGCTGTTTTATTTATTTTTATTTCATTTATTTATTTATTTTTGTTGGGGGGGTGGGTAACACGCAAGCAGAGTCAAGTTAGGCATTTTCCAAATTTTTGACATGCCAAACCCAAAAGATTCACCATCAGTGCTGTAGTCATTTGCTCCCACTATCTTGTTATTTTTTTTTCAATATTCTCCAGTAGATTCCAGCCCCCTCTTGCTTAGTTTCTATACCCCTGCCTGCAATCATCCCTACTGGCAAAAATCTCTTTTCTCTATCCCCTTTGTTGGCTTACTTCTTAGAATACAATCTGCTACTTTATGAATATAATATTACGTATGGTTACTCTTCTTCCTAAGGAGCTGTATTCAAAATTATCCTATGCAAAGTTCTAATCTAAATCTAGACAGTGACTGGCAAGCAAGAGGTACAGTTCTGTAGCTGTGGGAGGCTGACGTGAATGTGTAATGCAGTCTACCAACACAAGTATACCAGTTGCTCCCAGAATGCATCCATTAATTCCCTCTTCTCATTCATTTCTACCATTTATCTGGCCATTTATTTGTCTTTTGTTTACTGAGAAAGTCCACTGGGCCATAGAGAACCCATTTTCACTGGAGGCCCATGGAGAAAAACTCCATAATACAAAAATTAAATAGTACAAATTACAAGAGTTCAGTTGAAAGGACTACATTTACACAAAATACGTAGTAAAAAAACCCATAACAAATTTGTACCATTTCATGGGGTGGCAAAAGCCACATCACTATGGCTAGGCTTACAAATGCCCCAGGGCAGATAGCCTAGTACTATACTATGAAACTATGAATAGTATAAAATGTATGGACTCCAGTATCGAGGTACAGATTTGTACAAAAGCTACATAGTAAAAACCATAAGAAAGTACAGTTGTGTACACTTACCATAAATGTAGATGTTAGAGTGTATTCACTGTTGCAGTCATTACATCTGGGTTATCTGCTTGCAGGTAGCCCTCAGTCGGGCCTGATTAACAAAATCTTGGGTCCTGCGTCGGTTGCTGTCTCTTCTTCCATGATGTCAGGTTGTCAGGGGTATAAAGCATGCAGCCGACACCATTACATCAGTTTTCTTGCCCCAGATGTCAGGTGCCCCCCTAATGGGGAGCAATTAAATATAAAAGTACAAAGATATACCGCCAGCAAAAAAAGCAAATACACCAAAAGGGCTTTTAAGCTTAGTAAAGGAAAGTAGAGGTACAGCCAAAAGAAGTTAGGGGGCTGGAGGGAGGGTAACCAGGACTGCAACAGTGAATACACTCAAACATCTACATTTATGTAAGTGTACACAACTGTACTATGTTCTTAGTGTTTCACTGTTGCAGTCATTACATTTGGGTAGATTCCCAAAGCTATGGTTGGGAGGAGGAATTTAGATAGCATTAGGACCAGCTATAAGGCCCTGCAAGACTGCAGTGGCAAAGCCAGCTCTGGATTTAGAGAAAATTGGCAAATGATAATGCTTGGTGAAAGTATGTACAGAACTCCAGGCAGCAGCTTCTAGGATCAGCTTCTAGGATGTCCCTGGTAGGGATGCCTCTGAGAAAGGCTGTAGAGGTAGATGCAGCCCTGGTGGAGTGAGGTCTGATCCCCTGGGGGCTGTTTTCCATGGTGCTTATAGCAGAAATGAATGCAATGGCCTATCCATTTAGAGATGGTTTGCTTTGAAATAGCCTTCCCCTCTGCCCCTGCAGCAAATGCTACCAGCAGTTGTTTAGATTTCCTTTGAGGTTTAGTCCTGTCCAAGTAGAATCTGAGTTGTCTGTGCACATCTAAGGAATGCAGTATCCATTCCCCTTTGTTCTGTGGATTGGGACAGAAGGTTGGCAAATTAATGGACTGATTAAGAGCCACACTGGATACCACCTTGGGCATGAAGGATGGATTGGTTCTGAGGTACACCCTGTCCGCATGAAAGATGATGAAAGGCTCCACTGCCATATTAATTCAGATACCCTTCTAGCTGAAGTGATTGCTAAAAGGAAAGCTGTTTTCAAAGAAATACATTTTAAGTCTGCAGTAGCAGCTGGCTAGAAAGGAGGTAGAATAAGTCTCTCCAAAACAAAATTAAGGTCCCAGAAAGGGGTTGGAGCTCTCCTGGGTGGTCTCAAATTTTTGCCCCCTCTGAGGAACTGCTTGAGCAGTGGATGAGAGAAGAGGGGGGATTTCTGTGTTATAATGAGCTGAAATAGCTGAGGCGTGGATTTTAATGAAGGAAAAAGACAGGCCCTTGTGAAGCATCTCAGTTAAGTATTGTAAAATCTGAGGTAAATTGGGCGCTGCTGTACTTATCCCTTGAGATTGGTTCCAGGCACAGAATCTTTTCCATTTTTCCGCATAGGATTTTCAAGTGCTAGGCCTCCTTGCCTCTAAAATGATATCCATCACAGGTTTACTGAGGGATGGTAAAGGAGAGATTATGTAATTAGAGAGGCTGCAAGGTTCAGTTAGAAGCTGAGGGTGCAGAATCTGGTTCTCCTGCTGAGACAACAGGGAAGGAGTCTGAGGCAGGTGCCATGTGGATAACCGTGACACACTGTGCAGGAGGGGGTACCAGTGTTGGCATGGCCAGTCTGGAGCAATCAAAATCATCCTTGGTTTGTCCGGTTTGATTTTTAGTAGTACTTCGGAGAGCAGAGGCAGAGGGGAGAAGGCACAGACTGAGGTTTTTCCAGCAGAAGGACAGAGCATCCACTTTCAGGGCTTGTTTGTGGGGAATCCTTGTTCCAAATTTGTCCAATTAGTAGCTCTGGGGGAGAGGCAAACAGGTCTATATCTGGGCTCCCCTATTTGCTTGTCAACATGTTGAAAATCCTTGGTTCCAGTTTCCACTCGTGTGGGTCCATGAGGTTTATGCTTAGTCCATCTGCCAGTGTATTTAATTTTTCTGGCAGGAATTGAGCTTGTGGGTGCACTTGGTAGCGCAAGGCTGTGTTCTACAATGCCATGGCTAGTCTGCAGAGCAGGTAAGAATGTGTACCCCCCTGCTTGTTTATGTACCACATAACAGTGGTGTTGTTCGTCTTTACCATTAGCTGTCCTGGACGAATGTGGTCCTTGAAGGCTGTCGAGCATTCTGTACAGCTAACATTTCTTTTTGATTGATATGCAGGTGCATTTGACTTGGGCTCCATTTGCCCTGAATGCACTTCCCTGCCAAGTGAGCCCCCCCATGCATAGTCTGATGCATCTGTTGCTAGGGTTTGGGCAGCAGGGGGCAGTGTGAAAGGTAGTCCCTTGTTTTGGTGGCAGGCCTTTGCCCACCACAGGAACTCTAGGCTTAGGCAAGGTATGATAGGAATCACTGCTTCTAGATCCTGAGAATGTTGACACCATAGGCTTCTGTAGTTTCCTCATATGCAGTCTTGCATATGGAATTAGAAGAATGCAGGAGGCCATGAACCCCAAGGCTTGCAGTATTTGTCTTGCAGATAGCAAGGTTTTTGTGGCCACTTGTTTGAAGTAGGTTGTCAAATGAATTTGTTTCTCTGGTGTGAGGTAGGCCATCTGGGAAGTTGTATTCAAGCTTGCTCCCAAGATTATAATTTGTTGACAGGGGACCAGGTGCGACTTCTTTTCGTTTATGGTGTACCCCAGACAAGTTAGAACCCTTTGTACAAAGGCCAGATAATTCAAAAGTATATCCTGGCTTTCTGCCTGAATTAGACAATCGTCCAGGTATGGGTATATTTGAATATTTTTTTGCCTGCAAAATGCAATAACTAGAGCTAGGCACTTTATGAATACCCTGGGCACAGTAGATAAGCCAAAGGGCAGTGCAGAGAACTGATAGTGCGTGTAGCCTGCTTTGAAGCGTAGGTATCTTCTGCAAGATTCCCTGATTGGGATGTGCAGGTATGCTTCTTTTAAATCTACTGTTGCCAACCAGGCATCTTTGCCTAACATAGGAAGTAATTGGTGAAGAATCAACATCTTGAATTTTGGAATCTCCAAAAAGGTGTTTAGAGTAGACAGGTCCAGGACAGGACACCATGAATTGTCTTTCTGGGTACCAGGAAAAATCTCGAGTAGAAACCTTGTCCCTTTTCCTCTTCTGGTACCAGATGAAAAGCCCCCATGCTTAAGAGAGAAAGTATTTGTTTTTGGGCCTCTGCCCACTGATTTTGGGGTAGGTCCAGCCACCCGCTTGGTGTTGGCAACGTGTGGAAGTGAAATCTGTATCCCTGGGACACTATATTTAAAACCCATTTGTCCTGGGTAATGAGTTCCCAGTTCTTTGCATGAAGAGCAATCTTTCCCCCCAAAGGGGCAGTCAGTTGATAAGTGCTTGGAAATTTTAAAAGGAAGTCATTGAGACAGTTTACCATGGGGGGTGTCTTATTACTCCCAGATTTGGAAGTGGAGGCCTCCCACTACTTAGTCCTGTGTGTCCCCTGAGATTGAAACCTGGGGTTTTTGCTGTGTCTGGGTTTGGCTTGAGAAGACCTGGAAGGGGCTAGAAAGGACCAATTCTTAGAGGGCCAGTGCCTACTAAATCTAGGAGGCTGAACTTGTAAGAAATCTTTAACATTTTGCATAGATTTAGCTTTATCTTCCATCTTTTTAAGAACTTCCTCAGCCTTGTTGCCAAACAGGCGGTCCTGATTTAAGGGAGCATCCAACAATTTAGCTTTAACATGATCAGGCAAAGATTGTTCTTTAAGCTAAGCATTCCTTCTGAGCACAGACCCAGTAACAGCAGCCCTGCATGAGGCCTCTAATGAATCAAAACCACATTGCAAAGTATGTTTTCCAACTTGTTCAGCAGAATGCATTAAATCCTGTAATTCTTTATTTTCCACACAGTCAGGAATCAGCATCATTTTCTGTTTAAGCAGTCCAATAACATGTTGCTGATACTTTAACATATGAAACTGGCAGTTTAAAGCCCTAATGGCCAAGGATGCAGAAGTGTAAACCTTCTTACCCCATCTATCCAGCACCCTGTCGTTTCTATCAGAAGGGGTAGGATTTTTAGCAGTAGAAGCCTTAATGCCCTTGGGCCCCTGTTAAATAGTCTCTGGATCCGCAATAGGATTTTTAAAAAGGAACTTGTGTGACTCATGGACCCTGTAGTATCGGTCTGATTTTCTGGGAGCAGGAGGCAAGGAATCAGGGGCCAAACTAGATTCCGAAAAAGCATCATCAACAATGTCTAGTACAAGAGGAATAGCTAAAGGCCTATGATGAGGTAGGAGTAAGAAATCCCTAAACCTCTTTTTTGAATCAGAAAAATCCTGGCTTTCCCAGTGGAAATGCTCCCTTAAGAGTATGTAAGGTTTCCCGAAAAGAAAAATCCTCTGGAGGAGAAGCAGAGGGAAAGGAGTCCTCTGCATCAGAATCCTCATAAGTAGATAAGGGCAAATTCAGATCATCAGAAGAATCAGAAAAAAACAGAATCCTGCTCAGAAGATTCATAAACCACTTCAGTCCTAGGCCTCTTTGAAAGGGGGGGTTGGCTACCCCTGATTAGAATTATTAGATCTTCAGCCATTCTTATTTGTTTTTTGGGCCTAGAGGCCTGAGCATGTGGCTCCGAATGGGTCTCAGTAGAGGCTTGCGAATCAGAAGTAGTGGGTATTAGGGGCTGCGAAAGCGCCTCACTGAGTACCGGCGAACTGGCGACTGGCTTAGAACTGTTGTCTGCAGTTTTGGACCTCGGCAGCCTGTCTCTGTCTTTATCTTTGCATTTTTTCGGAATCCCGGTAGTCAGATGGCTAACCGATGACATTTCTGGATAATTAAACCAAGAACCGAAATATTTAGAGGCGAAAATGTACCGACGACGGATAGTGCACTGATTAAATAAAGCACAAAACTGACAGCAAGGTACGTCATGGTCAGGGCCTAGGCAAGGAATACAGTACAAATGAAAATTTTTATGAGGTATTTGCTTTCCACAAGTAATGTAATTATTAACTTTTACTGACATCGGTAAGGAGCAAGAAAATGTTTCCCCAACGTGGTACTTGGCTTTAGTTGAAGACCTAGGTTCTGAAACTCGAAAACAAAAATTTCAGGAGTCGGCCGACCGGCACTTGCAAACTGCTTCTGCTTCGGGCACTGCACGGCAAGAAAAACTGATGTAATGGCGTTGGCTGCATGCTTTATACCCCTGACGACCTGACGTCATGGAAGAAGAGACAGCAACCGATGCAACACCCAAGACTTTGTTAATCAGGCCGACTGAGGGCTACCTCCAAGCAGATAACCCAAATATAATGACTGCAACAGTGAAACACGAAGAACATCAATATAGCTGTACAGCTAAAGTATCAAGTAAAGATTTACATTTAATAATTTCTCTTTGACCTCTTTTTATAGTAGTATTTCACGAGCACATGAAATAGGGAGTTAAGAAGTAGTATAGCATATAAAGTTTAGAGGGGATTACTGCAGGTGCACACCCAGCTTAAAGATAGGTGGTTGTGAAGGGAGGTTTTAAAAGATGTAGGTTTTCGGGTTGTTCTAACTGTTAGAGGGACAGCATTCCAATTTCTGACTGTTGAGCAAGAGTAAAAAAGTTGGCCAGGTGGGAGGTTAGAGGTTTGTGAACCTGTAGGAGTTTTTGGTCCCCTGATTTAAGGGGCCTGTTTGGATGGTAGTAGCTAAATACAGAACTCAGGGCAGGGCAATCTAGAGGTTGAAAAAGCATTTTGTGAGCTGTGATTAGTTGCAAATAGGAGGGATAGTTTGGCAGTTCGAGCCATTTCAGTGTAATTTAAGAGCTGTGCAGTGATAGGTGGAGTATTTAGAGTTAGTTGCAAATTTGGCAGTTTTGTTGTAGCATGTCTCTAATTTGGATTTTGAAGAGCTATGAATGTTGGTAAGCAAAGGGGCACCATAGATAAGTGGGGGTAATAGGCAAGTTGTGGTTAGGGCTCTTTCACTGATGGACTTAGGAAGTGATTGTGTCTATAGAGAGTTCAGTTTATGATGTGTTTTGCGAATGTTATTTTGCATATGAAGATTGAATTTTATGTGATCATTGATTATGACTCCAAGGGAGCTTTGTGTGGTTAATGATTTCAATGAAAGTTTTACTCAGAGTAGATGGTGAATTTGGTTTTATTTATGGGGGTAGTTTTCTTAAGAATGAATAATATGATTTTAGTATTATCAGGGTTCAGGGTTAGGTGACTGTTGTGCATACAGGATTCAGTACAGGAGACGGCCTTTTGAGTTATTTGCAGCAAGTCAGATGTAGAGTTGGCACAGCAGACAATAGTAGAGTCATCTACGTACTGTACCACATATCCTTGAGGCAGAGATGAGTGGAAATTATTTATGCACATGCTAAATAGCGTGGTCCAAGTATGGAGCTTTGGGGAACTCCGGTGGGGGTGCTGAGAAAAGGAGAGATGGAGTTTTCACGTCTGACAGTCTGTTGTCCATCAGTTAAGTAACTGGAGAATCAGTTTAGTGTAGGGAAGGAAAGAATGATGTTAGAAAGTTGGGTGGTTATTAAAGGGTGAGAAATAATACTGAACGCTTTGGATAAGTCAAGGAAGATAGTGGAGACAATTTTGCCATAGTCAGAGGCTCTGTTGACAGTATCCATGAAGGAGACAAGGGCAGTAGTAGTACTATGGCCAGGTCTGAAGCCATGTTCTGTGGGTGAAAGTATTTGGCTATCAAAAAGACAGCGGAGAAGCTGAATAGTGATGCATTTTTCTAAGATTTTGGAAATAGGGGAAAGAACAGCAATGGGTCGGAAGTTAGTGATATCAGTATTATTGTCTCCTTTATGGAGTGGGAGAATGAAAGCCCTTTTCCAGGGTTTGAGAACACAGGACTTGAGGATAGATCTATTGAGAAGTATGCTTATGGGCAAGGGTGCCCGCAGGCAGGTGCAAGGGGGTGCACTTGCACCCCCCTGGAACGGGCGGGAGATTAATTTTCTTTTAATAACAAAAAAAAAAAATTAAGGGAGTTCTTCTTTAAGAACGGTCCCTTAGCTTGCTGGTCCCCATAGATGCCGGAACCATAGAGTGAGGGGAAGGGAATGCTCCCTCCACTTTTACAGCTGAAAGACCTAATAGGCGGACCCATCCGTGCATTGCACGCTAACGTTAAATTTAAACACAAAGTGTGCGGAAATGGATTCCACATCAAGCCTGCTGCAGTAAGAGATTTTCCCCCCAAGGCTCCATTTATGTGCTGGAAGGTGAGAGGTCCGTTTTATTTTTCAGCTGCTGAGAGGTCGGTTTTACTTTTAAAGTACTGAGAGGTCCGTTTTACTTTTAATCTGCTGAGAGGTCCATTTTACTTAAACTGCTGAGAGGTCTGTTTTACTTTTGACATGACGCGATTAGGATTATTTAACAGTTTCCTCTTAATTGACGAGTAAAGTAATATAGTTTGACTAAAGAATACTTTTAGTATGTTTGTGCGTACATGAAGGGATTTGTGCAGTTATATCAATATTTTTGGGAAAGCTAAAGTTTTTATTTTGTCCGGCCAAGCATGGAGGCGTGTAATCTGTAGCAGTGCGCACTTGTATGCCTTATTCTCTCCGTACTAGTGAGTTATTTGTAATATTTTCATAGTTGACCACAGACAGAGTCTGAGAATAACAACTTAGTTTGTAAGCTTAAAAACAAGTGTAGATCTTGACCTGCGTATGCTACATGTAGTGGAGAGAATGTTTGGTATAGGAAGGGTGTCCTGTGAAAAAGGTAGTAGAAGTTGCTTTTTACTGGCCTTTCTGCTTACTAATAAGATCATACTTCTAAAGTGTACCTCATTATAAGGAACGTTACTCATTTGGAGTCTTAACTCCATGTACCTCACTGTTCTACATTCTATTTGAAAGGGATTGTTGCAGATTCGTTGCCAAGAATTAACTGATATCTATAGTAAATGCTGAATCATTCAAAACAACATTTGTGTATAAAGGTACATTTTAATCATTTTGTGACTTTTCTATTTAAGTTGCTAGTACTCTAAGTGTTCCACATTAGAAGGAATGTTTCCACATTTTGGAGATAAAAGGTTGGAGCTATGCTTATTAACTGGCTCTACCGAGTAAGGGAGAAAAGACTGTAATGACACTGGTTATTGTAATGTGATTTTGGGAGGGAGCATGTATTGTCTTTTAGTGAAACAGGTGAGACAGTAAGGTTCCCATAGTTCAGCGTCCTGTATTTCTCCACTCCAGAGTTTTGACACACCCTCATTTTGTCTCCCTTTTGTCTGCTGAGGGTAGTTGTCTGAAACCAATTCCTTACCATTTTCCATAGTCTCCAATGTTTTTCCAAACTGGCTGACATGTTGTTTTCTTTTGTCTCAAAGTATTTTCTGTGTTCATGCTGTGTGTTGCTGTCTGTCTGAGGCAGCACTGGGGTATTGTTTAATAGGTTGTTATAGTGAAAACCAGTGCTTGCTGGTATAGAACTGGTAGAGCTAGACTTTGAAGTACTTGGTATTATGTTGCTGCTGTGCTCTTAATTAGCAAGTTTTTTTTGCTAGTTCATTAAACACTAGTGGTGTCTAGCTGTTCGGTAGCTTGTAAAATCAGTTGTTAATAAGTTTGTATGGCATAACACTCTGGTGATGTAAAGCTCCACAGGAACTTTTTTTCTTGGCTGTTTTTTTACAAACTTCATTCACTTTATTTGTGCTGTGTTATTAATTTAAAGATGGATAGTACCTGGTTATAAGTTTTTTTGAGTATATTTGAGACAAGAATATAATCTTACAGAAGTGCACCAGATCTAAATAGTTTTGGACTCGCTATTAACAAGGGTACAAATCAGCACCAGTATGATAGGTCCTTAGGGAACTACAAGGCTAGCTGCCCTTGTGGGCCATTTTAAACCTCTCAAGTTTCCTTTTCGGTGCTTGAATTAACTTATCAGTTTTGGTGTTTGGCCTTCTCAGTCCCATGGTTGAGTAATATATTACTTATAGTGAATAACTGGTTTCATACCATAGATAATTTGAGGGGAACCATGCACGGATAAAACATTTGAGTTGCATCTGTGTCCATTAGTATAGGAGACAGTCCTGGAGTAAATTGTTTCCCTTCTATAGAACTAACAAGGGATTCTAATTTTTATTTGGATGTCATAATATACCTCTCGACCTCTTAGCACAAAAAAACTGACAGCCAAAAATGTGATGCAAAGCCCCCCAAATTAGGACAGATTTTAAAAATTGCTGTCAAACTTAAAAAGGTGTTGGCATGCATTTTTAGAAAAAAAAATGAAGTCTGAAACTCAAGTGTCTGTCATTTAGTGAATTCAGTTCTCACTAACTTGCCACAAGTCCATAAAATCCCAAATTTTATGAGGACTAGATGAAAAATGAGGCAAAATCTGGACATTCTGCAAAAATGTGGACAGTTGAGAGGCAAGACTAATGTTTAGCTTGCGTAATGAGGTTAAGGAAAACCATTTGCAGAGTAACCATACATGGCATGGTGGAAGGACAGATGTGCAGAGCAATGAACAGGAGATGGTGAAGCTAAGGTGCGTGTTTTTTTTTTTTAAATTGCATTACGGACTAATCAGATTGGCTTTAAATACTATGACTTGATTTTGCAGTGAACGGGTATGTGTGACTTTAGAAAATAGGCTATGCAGTTTCTTAATGGATGCAGGTGCTGGTGGGTTGGAGTTGATTCTGAATCCTGGGACAGTGACATTTGATGCTAAACAGTTATATTTCACAATTTCAGCAGTGATGCACAGTTAGGAGAGTTTGTAGGCAAGATGCATATTTGGTCTGGAGACTTTTCAGAAGTTGATAAGCAGATCTGTGGTTGTCTAGTCCAGGACACACACTGCTCTTTTAAATTGGGCTACTTTCCCTATGTTGCGTCTCCAACAACATAAGCTTTCACCACTAAATTTTCTCTGTAGATTTCTATTGAGTGTGAGAGAGATTGGAGCTGAATAGTGGGGCATTTCAGTGCTCTGGAAGTAAGGAGAAAACTGCCTTTTCAGACTGTGTGTATATTGACTGATATTGGTGGATTAAATGGCAGACATTTGAGTGGCCTTTTATGGCTGAAATGTTCTGAATTGGGCAGTTTGTCATTATTGTTTTTTTTTTTTTCATTGCTTAGTGGAAAAATGTTCAAAACTATAAATTTAAAACACACTAACAAGTGGTGCTTTATTGAATACAAGGGATATAATTCAATTTATATATTATAATTAATACAATCAGTAAGGAAAATCAAAGAATGTTTGCATGGGTCTAAAAAATGTGTGCAAGGGCCTATGGTTTGAAAACAGTCCAAAGGTAAACTTAACCTGCCACTGGCCAGATGCATTTTCTTTGAATGTGGGTTTCAATGCTGTTTCATTGAATGTGAGTTTCAAAAGTAGAGAAGCTTTAATGCCAAGTCTGTTTTCATTGTAAGACTATTGCTTTGTTTAGGTTTAGTAAACGTCTCAGTGTTTGGGCTATAATGTTTGAAATAAAAGTTGTAAATTAAATCCAACTGCCTGTAATCATTGTAGAACTAAAGCATAAAACAGTATGCACACAGATTTTAACAGTGTCTACAGTAAATGGGGAGAAATAGCCAAGTAATGGGACACTGGAATTGCCGTGTGGGCGGACTTGGGCGGGGCTGTGTTGGCAGGGGGCGGGGTGAGCTATGTGGGTGGGGCTCTTGGTTTGCACCCCCCCCCCTGCAAAAAATCCTGCGGGCTCCCTTGCTTATGGGGTAAGTGATACTCTCAGTGACCAGTTTTAGGTATGCTGAGAGTACATCATCGGTGGCATTTGAACAAGGTTTTAGCTTTTGTTGAAGTCTTTTTATAGTTGACACTGAGACAGGCAGAGTAAAATTAGGGGTGGGGTGGGTACTGGGTATAAGCACATGTAGACTGTTAACAGTGGAGGGGAATAAGTGGGTGTTTTAGGTGGGGGAGTGTGGGGAGTGGAGTGATTTGTTTGAGAAAATGTTGCTGTGATGCCGGCTATGGAGTTGATAAAGAAGGTATTAAAAAGAGAGGCTATTTCTTTTGGAGATTTGTCAGTTTTTTTTCTTTTTTGCCTGGGTTAAGCAGCAAAGTAATGGAATTTGAAATTTTCTTTGGGTTTTGTTTGTAGTTGGACTACAGTTTTAAGTAATGTTCTTTTTTTATCTTTGTTGACTAGTTTTTTTTTTAATCTGGTTAAGTAGTTCTTCGAATTTCAGTAGGTCTGAGGTGTGCCTTCCAAAGTTTACATATTTTGTCTCTGGTATGCATGAGAAGACTAGTAGGTTTTAATAGCCAGGGGGCATGGTTATTTTTGATTCTCTGTCGACATAGAGGAGTGAGGCTATTTAATGTATTCATGAAGATGCTGCTGAAGAACTCAACAGCTTTGTCGAGGGGGAGGGTTTTTAGTGAGTGCCAAGCTGTTGTTTTTAGAATATTATTGAAGGTTACAGGGTTGAATGACGTCAAATTCCTAGTTTGTTTATACTGATGTTGACTTTGACAGAAGGGGGTAGCATGGTATACAGAGGCAAGGAGATGGTTGCGGAGGGTGATAGGGAGTGTTCCGGCTGAAAATATTTTGTTGGGGTTGGAGACCTGAATCCAGTCTAAAATGGATCAGTTGTCACTGTTTTTGTTAGGTCAGGTTGGGGAGTGAATGAGCTGGGTGAGGCTAAAAAGATTAATATTTGTGGCTGACTTGCTGGAGTTGAGTTCTAGCTGGTTAATGTTTATGTCACCTAGTACGAGGGTTTCATTTTTGATACTGGAAGAATTCCAGGCTAGGGAAGTGAAGATGGAGCTGTACTGGTCAGCCAGAACTTTCTTTATATCTCCCAATTCTGTGAACATGACTGATCTGATCTTACCAGACAGGACATAACTGTGTGTGTGTGTGTGTGTGTGGGTGGGGGGGGGTAGCTTTCTCCTATATTTGTCA